>NC_142796.1:80405041-80582541 GCF_049724085.1 Artemia sp. Qi Xiang Cuo | reverse complement strand
TGCAGGCTAGAAGTTCCAGTTTTCTATAATAGATGGTGCTTTTGCGTATATTATAATATGAAATTTTCATCTTTTATTTTTCGTCTTGTTTTTATCTGTCTGTTTTATGTTTTATTGCTCGTCAATTTCTTTTTATTTTCATTGTCTTTGTTTTTAAGATTTATTGTTTAGGACGAGTAAGACCCGCATTTCCCCTTTATTAATATTTTGAAAGCAAATACCCCCCGGAGTGTATCAAATTTGGCAGAGAACCTACCGTTCTAACGACTGCCAAAAAATTGGGAATCTCAGGTGTCGTGCAATAGTTTATTTTTAAAATATGGTTCAGGATACAAAATATTGGCAAAGGTGTCATGGTTGACTTGCTTGGGGCGCTGTACCGTTGGAATGGAATGACCTTTCGAGTTCTGGCAGGGTCAAGAACTTTAGAAAAAAAATGAATGGTGTTTCGAGCGAAGATGAAACGCTAAAAAAGAAAGGCTTTTGGGCGAAAAATGTCAAAATTGTATTATCTGGCAGTGATGGATGTGCAATCATTACGTAAAGTGTGTACCGCCATTAAGCCAATGAAAAAAGAATGCTTTGGGCGTTTCGGGTGTCGTTAAGTTACAAGTGGCGATTCCCCCATGAGTTCCTGTGGTAGGGTTACACAAAATTGCGTAAGGCATATTAGACCTGTCAGTTTGAAATGGGGTAAGTTGTATGACGTCATTGGAGTCCAAAAGGACTTATCCATTGAAATTTTGTGTTCATGCAATCGTTCCAATAGTTGTTGATGGGTCTTACAAATGTAAAATTTTCCACATGAACAAGGGACTCCGTAGACACCACTACACAGTATAGGGTCAATTTTATCCTATCCCGAGTTGAAAAAACGTTCAGGTTTTATTCAGTTTTGAAAAAAAAACAGAGAGAATATGTTTTTCTTTTCAATTTTCCAAGTCTGTCACTGAGTTTTGAGATGTATGGAAAAGTGGTGAAAGTTTTGTTCTCAATAGCCGGAGTAACTGAATCAAGGGGGACGGGCTCCCTTTTTTCTTGTTTTATATTTTTAATCGTCTATCTATGATATTTTCAATAAGGTCAATTGGGTAGCCATTACAGAATGGAATATCTTTAATATAATTTAATTCAGAATTTACATGATTACGTGAACAGATTTTTAGAACTCTGTTCACTAAAGAGATTATTACTCCTCTTTTCACAAAAGGAGGGTGATTTGACGAGAAATGTAGATACCGATCATTATGCGTCTTCTTTCTATATATAAATAAATCATTTCTGAGACCACACTGGCTAATCATGATAAAACATAAAATCACGAAGAAAGAACGAGGACAATATACAGCCAGTGAAAGAATTGAAAAATTATGCAAATATTTCGGTCCAAGACCTCTGCTTGACCGTCCTCAGTGCAGAATAAAACTGATAAAAAATATAAAAACCAAACCTAAAAACGAAACACAAAAATAAAATAGGATGACCCTTTCTCAGTAACGGTGAAAGGGTTAACCTCCTTCACCGTTACCCTTTCACCGCTACTGAGAAAGAGTCATTCTATTTTAGTTATGTGTTTTATCTAAAGGTTTGGTTTTTTATATTTTTTTTCAGTTTTATTCTGCACTGTGGACGATCAAGCGGAGGTTGACCTTCGCTTGTCCGCTTAAAAAAATATTTGCATAATTTGTCAATTCTTTCACTGGCTGTTTATTGTCTTCGTTCTTTCTCCGTGATTTATGTTTTTTTTATATATATAGAAAATTCAAGGCTAGGAGTATTTTTATAATTATAATATCCAAGAAAGGGAGCTTTCCTGAATCTTTCAGTTCTGTTGTAAATTGAATATTTGAATCAAAAGAGTTCAAATCGGCAAAAAATCTGTTAAAGAGTTCTATCCATCTTCGCAAACAGGAAGAATATCATCAACGAAGCGAGACTAGAGAGAGGGTTTTAAGTGGAAACTATTCAGAGCAGATTGTTCTATAAAATCCATGTAAAAATTTGCCAAATAAGGAGAAAAAACAGTGCCCATGGGTAGGCCCATGATTTGACGGAAAATTTTTTCTCGGAACTTAAAATACAAATGGCTTACCGCAATCTTTTAAAGAGGCAATTTAGATAAAAAAAATCAATAAGCAGAATTTTGGCTATAAATAGAGACACAGGAGGTATTTCCTTAAGCCCAATTTATAACAACTTAATATTAAAACACTTTTAATATTAATCAATATTTTTGCCCAGTCTAATTTAAGACAATCTTTCCGCATATATACTAAAACTGAAATTGCAGACAGGCAAAATCTATTGCAAAGCAAGGAATACTTGTTCAATCGAATTGGTGAATTCTCTTCCACTGATTTTTGACTGTTTTTTTGATTTAGTATCTTTTCTCTTCTTGTCAAGTTCACTTCAAAAGGTTAGATTTTTTTCTTTTTTGAGCACTGATGACGACTTGGTGGTGGTCCTTGTCGAAATATTTGCTTGTTCTTTGTCTTTATATTTTACCACTGGCTACAAAGTCTTCGTTTTCTCACCTATTTGATTTGATTTTTTCATTTATTATATCCTTTCTTCATTCGGTTTCATGCGTCATGTATAGCCAGTGTGGTATTAGAATGTATCTGCGTCAAGCTTACGGGGAGCATTTGACCAATATTGTTTTTGATTTTTTAAATTGTGTTAAAAAACATTCAAATCTTATTTGTCAGTTCAATTTTTTAGAAACTTGCAAAAGACATCGAATTCTTCCTCCTTCTTTATGTTTCAACCTACAATTAGGCACACAATCTAAAGGCACGTTTGCCCAGTGAATGGGTTTCAAAACTTTAACACATGTTTTAAAAGACCATAGATTCAAAAGATACGTCCTTAGTAATAAAATATTTAAATTCAAATCTTTATTATATCAGACTTTGTCCGTTCCAGATTTCCAACAAATCTTACATATTTCACAAAGGTCTTTCCGACGCGTTTTTCATTTAGCAAAAACTCGCTTATCAGAAAAATTTTCTAAATTGGAATTTGAACATTTTCAACAAACACAGATTTTCCTTCTTAGATTTTTTCCTGGACCTCCTTTGGAAAATCTCTCCTCAAAGGTTTTCACATCCAAGGAGCTAAGTATTCTATCAAAAGGACCTAAATTTGCAATGGATCAGACACATGTAAATAGCCTATATCAGAAATTATTACGGGTGTGGAATCTGGCATTTTTAGCTCTCATGGTGAGGTGGAAAGTCAAGACCTGCTCAGAGGAGAAATCGTACAGAGTATTCTTGATTTTAAGCCATCATTGTCGCTTTCAACTCATTCAAAGGAAGAGATTAAAATCCTCCGAAACTTAAAATGAGATAAAAACACAGTAAATACAAGAGCGGACAAAGGAAACACTGTTGTAATTATGGATTCTTCAGACTATCAAATAAAAATAGGTACCTTTTTAATGGATAAAAATACTTATAAAAAAATAAAACTGATCCCACTGATAAATATACACAGCAGTTGAGAAAAGAATTAGAAATTTTATAAAACAGTAGACTAATTACCCTTCAAATGTAAAGAAAATTCTACTCCAAGTTTGTTCAGCCCCAAAATTTTATGGTCTACCTAAAATCCATAAGAAAGATATTCCGTTACTTCCTATCGTAGCATGTTATAGTTCTCCAGCTTCAGGTATAGGAAAGTTCTTAGACACTATTTTTAAGCCTCTTTTATGCACAGGGAAATCTTATACAAAAAATTCCATAGATCTTGTTGATAAGTTAAAAAATCAAAGTATAACAGAAAAAATTACCTTATCTAGTTTTGATGCAGTTTCCGTGTATACTTCATGCGATGTCCATAAATGTGAGCAGGCCTTAAAAAGATAATTAGGGGAAGGTTATGCTTGGTCAGATTACTAAACCTTGGAAATTGACACAATAATGACGCTTGTTTGTCTTTGCAACAAGTTCTCTTTGTATTTTAAGTCCCGAGAAAATTTTTTCTTTCAAATCATAGGCTTACCCATGAGCACTGTTTTGTCTCCTTGTTTGGAAAATTTTTACATGGATTTCACAGAACAATCTGATTCGAATATTCTCCACTCAAAACACTCTCTCTTGTTTCGCTTCGTTGAAGATATTCATTCTGCATAGGAACACGGACAGGACTCTCTAAAGGATTTTTTGCATATTTGAACTCTTTTGATTCAAATCTTCAATTCACGATTGAACTGGAAGATTCAGGAAAACTCTCTTTCTTTGATATTTTATTTATAAGAAATACTCCTTGCCTTGAATTTTCGATACATAAAAGTGCGACCCATAATGATCAGTATCTACATTTCTCGTCAAATCACCCTGCTTCTGTGAAAGAAGGGTTTATACTCTCTTTAGTCGACAGAGTTCTAAGAATCTGTTCACGAAATCATGTAAATTCTAAATTAAATTATTTTAAAGACATTTTATTCTGCATTGGCTACCCAATTAACCTTATTGAAAATATCATAGATAGACGATTAAAAAAGATAAAACAGGAAAATAGGGAGCCTGTTCCCTTGATTCTGTTACGCCGGCAATTGAGAACAAAACTTTCAACACTTTTTCATATATCTCGAAACTCAGCGACAGACTTAGAAAAATAAGAACAAATATATAATCTCTCTGTTTTTTTTTCAAAACTGAACAAAAACTTGAACGTTTTTTCAACACCGGAAAGGATAAAACTGACCCTATGCTGGGTAGTGTTGTCTACAGAGTCCCGTGTTCATGTAGGAAGTTTTACATTGGTAAGACCATGGGCGCCCAAAACCGGAATTCCAGTTGGATAAGACCTGGTGTAATTGACACTTTTAATGCTATATAATATAAATCTCAGAACAAAAATATAAAAATAAGGCAGCATCATTCAGCCAGGGGGGGCGGGCGCCCCCGCCCCCTCCCTGCCCCCCTACTTATGGGTTCCCATGGGTAGGACCCATCAACAACTAGGGGAACGATTGCATGAACACAAATATTCAATAGATAAGTCCCTAAGGTTTGAAAATAAAAACGACAACTTTGATTCAGCTTTGGTCCTGCATGTTTTTGAAAATCTTGGACATCTAGTTCTTTTTGAATAGGCAACCTCAATATCTACTGTAAATGGCCTACCGCAATGTTTTAAAGAGAAAATTTATATAAGAAATATAGAAGCAGAAATTTGGCTATAAATAGAGACACAGGAAGCCTTTCCTTAAGTCCAATTTATAGCAACTTAATGTTAAAAGACTCAATCAGTATTTTCGCCTAATCTAATTCTAAACAATAAATAAGCTAGTGTTAAACGATAATAAGCTAGTATTACAGCTGAGTCATGAATGGAAAGAGACTCTATTTTGTTTCAATTTTGCCATTTAGATTTTATTTATAATTAGTAATTTTTTAGCTCTACCGCGGTTGTATCAATTACTATATTTTCTTGTTTTGACTCTGCTTGTTTCAAGGACTAAGGGGCTATTGGCAATTTGATTTAGTCGTTTATTGCACTTAGTGCTGATGCTTAAATGCAGCTTTAGGCCAGCTCCTGGTAATATTTTGGAGTGCTCGACCCAACAGCTCAAACAGAAGGTATACTATTTTGTTTGTGCCTGCGTCTCTTGTCTTTTCCCAATCCTGTCCTCGGTAGGCAAACACGGCAATTTCGGCTCTAGTGACGGCATCGAAAACCTAATACCTAGCATTGCGTCTAATTTAAGCAAGCTTTTAAAAAAATAACTAAAACAAGATTTGTATCAGCATCAAATGAGTTGGGAAGGTAACTTATAACCTACAGTAATTCATTTTATGTTTACATGGATCGCATTTTAACTTAAGGAACCTTGTGGACTAGCATATTCCCTTGATCTGTATTTGGAGCAGTTTAAGAAAGTGGCAGCAATTCACAACTAGACTAAATCTTCTAAAATCTCTTGGTGGGGGGGGGAGGTATATTTGTCGTTTTTCAATTTTATTGACGCAAATATCCCAACCATAAAAGAGAGGTATATTTCAGAATCTAGGATGCAAATGTCCTCTTCCCAACTTGTATTTTAAGTCAGCTAGGATAGGCTATTTGAATCAGAATTAGCCTATAGACAAGTAGGATTAAAAAGTATATTATTACATACTTTTGTCTGTGCCCCACTTTGTCCTGGATAGGTCATCACAGATTGGCTATACTGTAGCAATGCAAAATGAATAGGCCTACCTGACAAATTGTATTTAATTTAAGCAATTATTTTGGAAATAGGCTAGGCTTATTAAGGATTGAGATAATAAAAGTGCAGTTTGGCAGCTCTCTGAAAAGGAAACATCTCAATAAAATAACAACAAAAAGAGAGACATTTCTTGATTGATAATTTTATGCTTATTTTCATGGTTTTGTTTGCTTTTTTGATAATTTATCCCAAGCCTCCTCCTAATTGTCTCATATAGCCTATATCCCTAAGCTATATAAAACAACACATCCCCTCCCTCACTAATGGACCCTTATAGAGACTTGATAATTTTGGTAAAATTGCAGGGGGCCTTATAATTTAGGGTAGAACACACAAGCTGCAGGAAACATGCATCAAGAAAAGCAAAGCTCAAATAGCCATTCTCCAGTAATTGGATGTCTGATGCTGTATAACAAGGGTTTCACACTCTAGAAACTATATTTAAACTTTAGTTTTTTTTTGTGGTTTAAGGGGTAAAAAGGTACCTAGGTTAGGTTTTGTATATAATATATGCTATGCTTTACACCCACCCCCAATGTACAAACATATAGCCAAAATTTGTTTCTAAACTAATATATTTTTATCCTATTTTATTTCATTAGCATTTACCAAACTTCACTTATTGTGTGTTTCCTGGATCTTGTGTGGTCTCCTAACTAATAGACCAGTACCTAATTTAGCTAAGACAAAAGTGAAAACATCAGTTGATGCCTTATTATGCTCTTTCATAATTCAATAATTGCTTCTGGCACTAATTGCATCTTGAGCCCTTAAGGGGCCTCTGAAGCTATTTTATATGAATAACAAAAGAGCATAAAAAAAGGCATCAAATGAAGTTTTCACTTTCATCTTAGCTAAATTATATAGCCTACTGCAAATTTACCATGAAATTTACTGATCCCCACTCACCTAATGTGCAAATATATACCCTGAATTGGAATATGCCCTAAATTGTTGATGGCAAACTTTTGAATCACAAAATTCATTGTTATTTTTGTTAATGGCATTTGAAAAACTTGAAATGGTAGGAAAATAGTTTGTATTTGAGTTGCCTAATTTAATGAGGTTTGAATTGTTATAAATAAGTAGTTTTGGGATATATTACTCTTGAACAACCTATTTATAAATTAGTGATATGTTTTTAACCACTTTTCAATAACCTATTTAGTATTGATAACTTCTTTGTGTAGTTATAAAAATGAAAAACCTTTGGGGCCCCTTTGAGGGCTCAAGATGAAATTAGCCCCAGAAGCAACTATTGAATTATGAAAGAGAGTAAAAAAGGCATCAAATGATGTTTTCACTTTCATTTCATTTTAAATTATAAGGCCCACTGCAAATTTACTATAATTTCTTTCTTTTTTGTTGTTTCCATTGGTAGGCTATCTTCTACATAGACTAACAGATATTCAGTTTAGCCTAAGTGTGTGATTGAATATTGGATAAAGAATGTCACTTTAAATGAGTTAAATTGTGAATAATAATGGAACAAAACATATCATGCATATTATAAAGTAAGAATTTCATTGTTTTGGTGTTTTCTTTTAGTTGATAAATATCCCAAGCCCAATGCTATATGTAGTATCATCAGGGAGAGTGATTGTAATTAGTTTATGGTAGATTGTAACTAGCACAACTTAAACCATAAAATTAGCAATCTACAAATGATTTGCATTTTGTTTTAGCATGTCTCCTTCTATGAGCTGCTGTTCTGTGCCTTTATTCATGTGATTTACATTTGCACCAAATGAGTTGGGAAGGTAAATCATGAGCCACTACCTTAAACTCCATTTTATGTTGGCATTGGTAATAATTTACTTTATAGAATTTTTTGAACTAATATATTGCTAAAATAACTTCCCTCAAATTCTTTTTTGAACAATTTAAGACAGCAGCATTAATACACAAATATTTAGGGACACAAAATTTTTAAAAATCTGGTAAAACTATAGATATGAAGTTTTGGTCTATCTTTGAAAGCAGTTGACAGAGATGGATAACTCATTCTTAGGAATGAGTCAAAAGCATCAATGATCCTCTAAGGAGTGGTTTTGAAATACTTATCTCCACCCTTTCCCCTCCAAAGGGAGCTGATAGTATCTGCTTAGTTCTCCCACTCTCCACAAGGAAGCATAAAAATGAAATTCTAGAAGCTATTTTAAAACATTCTTGAATTCTGACTTATATTATTTGTAAATGTGAACTTCTTTACTTTACCCCTCCCCCTGCTAATGTGTAAATATTTTGCTTGAATTAAATATGCTCATTGTATTTTGAATAGTGAGACTCTTTTCTTCCTGCTTCCTGTTCAATTACTAAGAAGAAAAAAGTTCCACTATGTGAAATAGGCTACACTGAGTATATATAATTTAGGCTGTGTGTTGGCACATTAGGGGTGGGTAGTAAAGTGGAGCAGTCCATATTTGAAAAATAATAAAATGAAATAGAATTTTTTAAATAGTTTCTAGATTTTCAATGTGTTTTCCATATAGAGAGTAAAAGTAACTAAACATGTGTACTGACCTTTGATGACCTCCTACTATGTTTATGTTGCAATAGCAAAACCTTAAAAATTCAATGTACAGCCTACTGCTTAAATAAGGTGCAAGGATTGTGTTCTGAGCCTCACATCTTTGAATATTTATTTTTCAAATCAATGACATTATGTCAAACAAAAATATCAAACAAGTCCCTCTTCCCTGGCCTCCATTATTCACACCAATTGTTTAAGACAAGCCTCCCTAAACTATGGGTTGCAACCCAAAATGGGGTCATGTAGCAAAATAATGGGGTCACAAGAGATTTTAAAGTCAAATATTTATAACATACTACAGGAAAAGACATTAAATTGTAAAATTGATGAATTTTTAAAGGCTGAAGGTCTAGAATGGAAAAAATTGCTGTGGAATATGCACAGAGGGTGCAAGAGCAATGACAGGCAAAACATGGGTTTTAAATTAACAGTTGCTTATTTTCAAATCCTTGTAAGGATATGGATTCTGTCTATACAACTTTATTATTACATGCAGAAGTAAGATGGATTTCAAGAGGTCAAAGTTTAAGAAGATTATTATTATTAAAAGACAGGATTGAAATATTCTTAATCAACAAAAATGTGAACTTGCTGCTTATTGTCAAAACAACTTATGGTTATCCAAGCTGTGTTATTTGTTGGATATCTTTGCAAAATTAAATGGTCTCAACTTGTCTCTTCAGGGAAAAAATTGCACTATATTTGCTTCTAGTGATAAAATTGAAAGTTTTATTTAAAATATTAAAATTTGAGAAGATATGATAAAAAAAAAAGCATTCAAAATATTTTCCAGGTAGCAACAATTTTACAATCAAGAGAATTCATTGTAAAACTTTGATTGCAAAAATTATTATGAATTACTTAAAAGTGCTAGAGACCTAGTTCTTTACATATTTTATTTTAAACATTGAATTCAGCAAGGTAGCTTTGATTCAAAATCCGTTTTTGTATTGATTTAACTGACATTGATCACATGTCACTTAAAGCTCAAGAGGAATTTGCTGGGCTTTTGAGTGATTCAAACTCAAAACTACAAGTTTCAAAAAAGCCCTTGACTGAAATCTGGATCAGAACTAGAACTGAATTTCCCACAATTGCAGATATGGCATTATATGTTCTTCTGCCATCCAATAGCACATATTTATGTGAAGTTACTTTCTGAGCTTTAACACATATCAAACCCCAATATCGTTCATCGCTAAAAAATGTTGAAGAGGTCTTACGTCCAGCAGTGTCAACCATTCTACCAAGATTTAATTTCTTATGCAATAAAAACAGGCACATCCATCTCACTAAAGTTTTTCCTTCCATTTTAATTTAATATTTATCACCCAATGACTGTATTCAAATATATTTGATTGCACTAAGATGGTCAGAATTCTCTTTTATTTATGTTATTGCAAAAAATGCAATTTTGATGAAAAATAGGGCATATAATTTTTGTAAGTATGATAAAGACAACTTCAACTTTTGGGGAGTTTTTTATTTTATAATTCTGTATGTTTCTAAACAAATTCTAAAACTATATATTGTCATGTGTATATGTATATTATTACCTAATAAATAAAATAATCAAAAAATATTTATTTGTCTTTCAGTTATATTTATATGGGGTTGCCAGGAAACTTGCAATCATAAATGGGGTCATGAATGAAAAGAGTTTAGAAAGCCCTGGTTTAAGAGAATAATGTGCTGCTCCTCATACTAATATAGTATAAGAGTTTCTAGCCACGAATTGAGAACAAGTTGAGACAGTGGTGGTTGATGTGTGATGTTCTTAACACCAAGAAGTTTTTTGCCCACCTGCACTTTGCTTCACTAAAATAAAAGATTCTAGAGAGTGGCAAGTGGCATGTATTTGGCAAGAAAAAGTCTAAAGTACAGTACTTGTATAATAGATTCCTCCTATGAGGGGAATGCTATGATAACCAAAAATAACACTTTCAATTCTCTAATCAATCAGGGTGGCAATTGCCCCCCTTCTAGGTTCCCCCCAAACATTTTTTATGTACCATATTTTCATTGAAAAAGGATTTTTTTTGTATTTTCATAAAAAAAAGCTCATGGGATGGGACACAATTTTCATGGTAGGGAAGATTGTAAAACTATTTTGCAAGCTGAAACATGAAGCTAGTTAGCTTTTCATTGATATTCATGACTTGTGAAAAGTTGCTGGATTGTTATTTGCAAGGAGACAAGAATTAGCTAGACTTGGAAAGCAAGTCAAGCATGCTTGCGTAAAGCGTTTCTTGTAGGCTAAATAGTTTTTGGCACTTTATTAAAATTATCACACTCATGACCTTAATAAAACTTTGAAATTTTGGCTTTTTTGTTTTGTAATTATCTTTAATGTCCCTAAATTACATGTCTAGCAGGATAAGTGGTGTTGAACCTCTTGTAGAAAATCTTGCTGGTAGCATTTTGAAGGTTATGATCTGACATGACATCCCAGTTTAAGCCATATTCAGCACTGACCCAGTCTTGATTACTCCTTTCTTGAAGCCTTCTAGGGTTTGAGACTGGACATTGGCTTCAGACAAGCTATTCCAGAGCAGGACAGAACAGACTGAGAAGAAATTTTGGCACTCTCAATAGTTTAAAGAAATAATTAGTATTTTGAGAACCTTGCAAAACCTTACACAATAGTTTCTTTTTAGACCAGCACTTTTGTTGCTTAGACATGATTTATCATGAGTAATCCCATTATATTGGAAAAGAATTGAAGAGTATTGCTCTTCTGGTATTAAGGTGTTTCTTTTGCAGAAGGAATATTGCTGCAGAGTTATCTAGCTAAAGATTTTGTGTTCAATTCTCTTTCTAAACAAACATAATAATATTGCTGTTGTTGCAATTGCACCCTAGCCCCCCACCTAATAAAGCCAGATGTAGCCCTTGGCTATATACAGTTTTTTTTTTTAATTTGGCTTTATTTAGGATTCAGAACCAACTGTTGACAAGACTTAAGGCCTACACTGTTCTGTAGGTTCTTGTGAAGGAAACCTTATAATAACAGAAAGTAGTACTGAGTGGTTCTGCAATCAACAGTGTTTCAAGATATAAGGACTGCCATCATGACAATTGAATCTAATCCCCCCTCCCCTCAGAATCCCCCCTCTCAGCAGTATCCCAAGAACAACTGAGGGTATTATGTTCAAACTTTTGGGGCTACTTCTGCTCTTAAAATTTAGCTAAATCAAAATAGCGTTAGTGTATTCAAGCTATTAAAGTAAGTAAACAGATTGTTTTGCATATGGTATCAAGTTTTCCATTTCAGGTCAACTAGAGAAGGTATGAAACTAAATTAAACAATACTATTTGTGTCCAGATCTTTAAAAGGGTGTATGTTGTTAAAAATTATTGAGAATTTTTCTCTAGAATACAAATAGCAGGCCAAACTATAAAGTCTTAAAAAAGCAATATTACTTTCTTTTTCCCTGAAAAGACTATGTCAATATAAAACGAACAGAATTTAATTAAAAAAACTTTCCACAAAATAAGTTTTTCAGAGAAAAGTAAAGAACTCCATTAAACCAAAAATGAGCAAAAATAAAATCAAATAGTCTACCAAGCGTGAAAATATCACAAATCAGCATCGATAAATAAATGAAACCCAAAACAAACAGAAATTACAATAAATAACCGAGTCAAACTCAAAACGAGCAGAAATGAACATGAGTAGGGTTCAAAACCCCTATGCCTTCCCAAGGCCAGAACATAATTTGCACTTTACTGAAATTATATAAATGTTTTTACTTTTATAACTTTAATAAATCAAATAATATTAACATTTTGATTGCTAAATATCAGTAAATGGTGGCCTATATTAAACTGACAATGCACATTCATTTGTATTTTTTTCAGTAAAGTGCAAGCTATGTTCTGGCCTTGGGAAGGCATAGGGGTTTTGAGCCCAACTTATGTTAATTTCTGCTCGTTTTGAGTTTGACTTGGTTATTTATTGGAATTTCTGTTCGTTTGGGGTTTCATTAATTTATTGATGCTGATTTGTGGTTGTTTCACGCTGAGTAGATTATTTGATTTTATTTTTGCTCATTTTTGTTTTGGTTTAATTGAGTTCTTTACTTTTCTTTGAAAAACTTATTTTGTGGAAAAAGGTTTTTTTAGTTAATTTCTGTTCGTTTTATATTGACATAGTCTTTTCAGGGAAAAAGAAAATAATATCGTTTTTTTAAGACTTTATAGTTTGGCCTGCTATTTGTATGCTGGGGAAAAATTCTCAATAATTTTTAACAACATACACCCTTTTAAAGATCTGGGCACAAATACTAGTGTTTAATTTAGTTTCATACCTTCTCTAGTCGACCTGAAATGGAAAACTTGATATCATATGCAAAAAAATCTGTTTACTTACTTTAATAGCTTGGATACACTAACGCTATTTGGATTTAGTTAAATTTTAAGAGCAGAAGTAGCCCCAAAAGATTGAACATAATACCCTCAGTTGTTCTTGGGATACTGCTGAGATGCCTGATTGGGAATTAGCATTAACACATTGCATTTTGATTTAATCTTAAGGCAGCATTTAGTTTTTAAACATAATGGGCAAATGGGAGGGAGATTAGTTACCCTCCAATCACTTTTGACTATTAAAAATGGCATCAGCCCTTTCTATTTTCAATTTAATGAGCCCTTGTCGAAGTTCCTACAACAACTCCTTTGATACATAGTGCCCTGGTCTAAACAACAACAACAAAAAATAATACATTTTACCCACATCAATCTTTACTATAAAAATGTCAAGCCTTCCAATCACTTTTGACTATTAAAAAAGGCACTAGTGCTTTCAATTTCCAATCGAATGAGCCCTTTTTGAGTTTCTACAACAATACTTTCTATAAACACCTTATATGCCCCCAGGGCATAAATTACAACCCTTGCCCTAAGGGCTGTGAGGGTGGTTGTAATCCCTTAAGACTTAATTTCCAGAACTTTCAACTACGTTAAACAAAATGGCTATCTTAAAATTTTGATTGGATGTGTTCTGGGAAATGGTGGGCTTGAGAGGGGTGTTAGTTGCTCTCCAATCTCATTCAAGTATTAAAAAAGGCACTAGCCCTTTCAATTTCCAATCAAATGAGCCCTTTGGAAGTTTCTACAACAACGCTTTCAATAAAAACCTTATATGCCCCCAAGGCATAACTTACAACCCTTGCCCTGAGGGCTGGGGGGGGGCTGTCATCCTCAAAGAACTAATTTCCAGAACTTTCTACTACGTTGAACAAAATAGCTATCTGAATGTTTTGATTGGATGTGTTGGGGGGAATGGTGGGCCTGAGAGTGTGGTTAGTTACCCTCCAATCACTTTTGACTACTAAAAAGGGCACTTGCCCTCTCAATTTCCAATTGAATGAGCCCCTTAGGAAGTTTTTACAACAACTCCATCTATAAAAACCTTATATGCCTCCGGGGCATAACTTACAACCTTTGCCCTGGGGGCTCTAGGGGGTTTGTCTTCCTTAAATATATAATTTCCAGAACTTTTAACTACGTTGAACAAAATGGCTATCTCTAAACTTTGATTGAATGTTTTGGGGAAATAGTGGGTGTGAGAGGGGGGTTAATTACTCTCCACTCACTTTCGATTATTAAAAAGGGTAATTTCAATTTCCAATCAAATGAGCCCTTTTTTAAATTTCTACAACAACTTTCTATATAAACCTAATATGCCCCAAGGGCATAACTTACAACCCTTGCACTGAGGGCTCAGAGGGGGTTATCATCCTAAAAGACCTAATTTCAAGAACTTTCAACTACGTTGAACAAAATGAATATCTCAAAATTTTGATTGGATGTGTGTGGAAAAATTGTGGGTGTGAGAGGGGGGTTAATTGCCCTTCAATCACTTTCGACTATAAAAAGGGCACTAGCCCTTTCAATTTTCAATTTAACGAGCCCTTTTTGAAGTTTCTACAACATCGCTTTCTATAAAGGTCTTATATGCCCCTAGAGCATAACTTACAGCCCTTGCCCTGAGGGCTCTGGGGGGGGGAGGGGTTGTCATCCTTAAGTACCTAATTTCAGAGACTTTCATTTACTTTTAATAAAATGACTATCTCAACATTTTGATTGGATGTGTTTGAGGAAAAGGTGGGCGTGAGAGGGGGGTTAGTTGCCCTTAAAACACTTTCAACTATTAAAAATTGCACTTTCAACTATTAAAAAGGGCACTTTCAACTCCAGGGATAAGGACAGAAAAGGACCTTATGGTGGAGTCAATAACAAAATTCATCTCACTTTACCAGAACAGATGTGGCCTTTTTACCAAGTCCATTCTTGTTGGGATATTTGAATTGCAGTCAATATTTCGAAGCTGTAACGTTTTGAATATGGAGTATGTTTTGCTTAATCTTGTCAAACTTACACTTGGAGATTTTAATTTTTTTATGAACATATCATGTGCTAGAGGTTAGTGTTGCACTTGGGTGTGGGATGCTTGTCATAATCTCATTCTTATCAGAAACAAGTGACTGTCTTAATAATTGTAAAAAGAAATATCAAAGGGGAAAAAATCCTGTTTTTATGACCAAAGCCCCACCTGCTTTCCCCCGGGACTATTATGAGCTATTGAAACAATTACAGATTTGGGTAGGTAGGAAATGGGTGGGAAATGACAACAGAGGAAGTAGGAGTTCCTGCCCACATGTTTTATCTTTTTTGTACTTAAATCTTGATCAACTTTTTAGTCACAATGTCATATTTTACTCATGAGTAGGTAATCAGTTGGAGCAAGTACATAAATAAGAACTACAAACCTAATTTAGCACATATCAATAAGAAAAAGGGCTTGGAAGAGGGTAGTAACAAGCAGTAAAAAGGGAAGATTCTTTTTTTTATATCAGTAGGAATAGAGAGTAACAGTATGAAATGGTACAATGCAGTAGGATATTCTGGTGTGGTTTCATTTTCTCTAACGCCTCAACCCATATATAGGCTACCCTATTAAATAACAATTTATGATTTAATATAAATAATAATACATAATGTTTTAATAAGTTAAATAGGTTAAATAATTCGTTTAAATAAGCAAATGTAATATAATAAAATTACTCAAGTTGGCTCCACAGTATTGCCCAAATTATCAGTTTGTATTTGTTAGTAAAGTGAGTAATCCTTGTTAGTAAAGTAAAATGTTGGTAAAGTGAGTGATTTGTTAGTAATCCTTGTGCCATGTGTAAGTTTTGTATTTCTAGCAAACCCAATGAATGATATAGGCTTTGCATTCGAATGAAGCTAATTTTTTCTCTTTTTATTGATGGACGCATGCTCAAAAAAAGCTCTATCGTTGCTTAAAAAAAAAAAAAAAAAAAAAAAACAGAGGACAACTGGCTTTTCGTTTATATTTAGATGGTTGTCTAAGGCTAAATAGCTGATTCACACGATAATATAATAATAAAACTGATAATATAATAAGGATATAATAAATAACAATAGTAAATATAATCAAACCTAATGCACAATTATACTTGGTAATAAATCTCAGTATACAAAAATTGACGCATTCTTCGTGCCTTTTAGGTCAAAGTTCGAGTCTTGCATCGTCAGCCAAATGTAAAGAAAATTAAATAAAAAATTGAAATGTGGCAGATAAAAACAGATGAGAGAAAATGATTCAAACACAAAAAAATTGTTTCAAAGTGTTAAGTGTTTTCGGAATTAATAAAACGTAATCAGTTTGAATCCACGGAATAGATACAAGTTCTATAAAGAATTATGACATTGTTATGACATCCTGATGAATACTAATATGCTCTTGACATGCTAATTTGAGACATAATATACATATTTGAAAGGATCAATTAATTAAAAGTGATGTTTCTCCTGTGTATCATTTCTTCTAGACCTCTGCATGTTACTATAGAAATCATTTTAAGGGCTAAAGGCAATTGGAGGACAGTCTACTTCTCCTTCAACAGTCCATGTGCCTCTTAGAGTTGGGCCTCTGGGTTAATTCCCCTCTTTCTAGGAAATGTTCTAGAATGTTCATAAACAACTGAGCTTAATCATTAAAAATTATAATGACTATTCTAAGTGAAAGAATAGATATTAGTAAAGAGCTAAACAATGTGTTAAAACAACAAAAGGAAAATAATTTATTTTTGGATTGATTCCAAATATGTAAGGTTACAGGAAACTTAAATCTGGTCATTAAAATTTATTAGCATAAGGAAAATGTAAATAGTTTCAAAAATAGGGGGATATATCCCTAAAAAGGAGTGTGATCCTGGGGAAAACCTGCGACATCAAGCAACATATATCTGAGAATCCCAGAAACAAGGTTTCAAGCCTCTTTTGATTAAAAGTGGAAAATTTAGCATTTTTCCTGAAAGGGAGTGATCACAGATGTGTGTTTGTTGGTTATCATCCAGGGTGTCATTGTATCATGCTAGTGGTAATAGGATATTGGAAGAGGGTTCGTTTGAACGGAAACTGGAAATTATAATGACCATTTTTTTATTTGAAGAAAATACACTGTCAGACAATATTGTTACTGTTCATTTGGTGCTTTGAAAGCCACAATATTGGCCTCAGCACAAAATGTAATAAAGTAAAAACTTTAAGATGGTTAATTGAAAGGGCTAATTTGAATCATTCTACAGTAAAATTATAATTACTGCTATTTTGTGTACCAAATCACAAGTATGCAATGCCTGAGGCAAAGAAGAAATGGTGATGCAACAGTGAATTCCAAAAATTATTGAACATTGATACCTAAATAAAACTTCTGTTTGCCGTTTTTGAAGTCACCTATTTGGTTTTTAGCGATGTCATATGACAGGCTGTCACTGATGTCATACTTGTTCTAATTTTTGTTCGTTTTGAGTTTGACCTAATTATTCTTTTAATCTCTGTTCACTATAGGTTTCTTTACTTCATTCATACCAATTTCTGTTCCTTTTTAGTTTGCTTAATATGCGATTATTTCAGCTCATTTTAGGTTTCAGCACTGATCTTAGCTTTTCTTAAAGTTTTCTTTGAAACATGCTTTTAAATTTTAGCTTCTGTTTGTTTTTCAATTTTGCAACTGACTTCTATTATATTTTCATATTAGAAACATTAAGCATATATGCTTTTTATGTTTTTGCTTAAGAACTAAAATGTTGGATTTGAATTCAGATCTTTGCGCGAAGTTTGAATATGCAATCAGAATTATCTGTCACTCGAAGTTTTATGCAATAATATTGTAAGTTACCCTTTAGTGCAATTAAAGTGCTTTATATATATATTTTTAATAGGATTTTGAAAACGTTGAAAAGATAAATTTGTAAAGAAATATAGCTTTAAAGATAAAAAATAATAACTGGTAAAATACGTGAGATAGAAAAAAAAAGAAAAGATTGGAAAACAGCATTATGTGTTGGGGTGCGTGTCGTTTTCTTGGGTTTGTAACTACTGAACTGTAGACTATGCAGCTACTTTGGTTAATATATAGCACTGTTTTTGAATTATGTACTGAATTGGTTTCGATTTTTTAGTCCTTTGTTTATATATTACTCTTAGATTTGTAATCAGCCACCTGAAAAATTCTGCAACTTTGAAGAATTTGGGGTAAAAAACTCAGTTCTAATGAAAATACAAGACTGTTTATTAACAATGGCCTTAATGTGTTTAGTTTTGGGCTTTATTTTTTATATATATTTACTTGAGATATGTAACCAAGACTCTTTAAAATCCTTAAATGTCACTTTGTAATATTCCCCTCTGATTTTTAATCAACAACCTGGGAAATTATGAAATTCGAGGCTTTGGTGAACATCTAATACTATTGGGGAAATACTTGTTTAATATGGTTTGGCTTTGTTCTTATGTCTTGCACTAGTAGCAGCACTTGCACTAGTAGCACTAGTAGCAGCAAACTCTTAATCGAAAAGCTCAGAAACTTTTAAACACTATCTTAGGTCTAAATAAAACATCATTTGTTAAATTTCTATGTTTAGATTGTTTTCATTTAGAACAGACGTACTGTAACCCTTAGCAAAGACGTTTAAAGATGGCGACTGTCCTATAAATCAAAGGGGATTAAAGACGGAGTGTGTGTGCGCTATTGACCAAAGGGGTAGGTCCCGACGCCATGCCGGTTTTCTAGTCAGCGGCAAAAAAATGATTTTCAGTCAAAACGGCGGCGCACCGCCGGCTGACGCCGATTTTTCTTCTTAGGAAAGAGTTTTAAATCTGTTCAAAACACCCCGAGCGGCATCTCGTTCAAGTCTGAATAAACAGACGAGTCTATTAAAGCCCTTTCGAGGTCCAATGACATGTCTTTCATAATGATACATGTAATTTCGAGGAAAACGCGAGACAAGCAACAACACTAAAAAATGTGTATGATCAAGAGTCCTTTTTCAGACTTTTTAATCTCTTGCTATTCAACAAATGGTAGTATTCGCTTCTCTCCGTTTCTGTGTTTTCATAATACCTGTCATTGTACTCAGTACCTTTCAACTCAGAATTTCTTATTAGGAAGGAGTTTGAAATCTGTTAAAACGCCCTGAGTGACGCATCATTCAAATACGAATAAACAGACGAGTCTATTAAAGACCTTTCGAACTCCCAGGGCATGTACTTAAGTTTGAGCAAAACGTGAAACAAGCAACAACACTCAAAAATCTGTATGATCAAGAGTCCTTTTCACACTTTTAATCTCTTGCTATTCAACAAACGGTAGTGTTCGCTTCCGTCAGTGTCTGTGTTTTCATGATACCTGTTGTTGTACTCAATGAAACCCAACGATCCCAATATCATACCATTCAACCCAATGTGTGTGACAATAGTGAAACAGCTTTTGTTCTTCGCGTGCAGCAGAACACAGAAGAGACTAAGAATTCAGTTCGTTTGGGGGAAGAGGAAACAAACAACAAACAATAATATCTTGTAAATAGCCTACAGCATTTAAATTAGATCCAGGTTTGGAGGCCTTAACTAGGACTAAAACTCAACAAGTGAAGGTGCAATCTATGTAAAAGAAAGCGAATGCTGCTTTCTAGCAGGTAGTTGTGTCGCAACAGAGATGGAGCGACAACCTAACCTTTTTATATGTGGCAAAATTTGGAACAAAAGTCCAAAATTATACTGAATCCGAGAAAAAAAACAAAAAAACATGGGAGTAGTTACAGCAAAATCTCTGAGAGTCCAAAATTTCAATCCAATTTCGATACTAATTCCAAGATTCGGTAGAGAAGGTGCAAAATTCAGTAGTACAATTTATTTCTACGAAGGAAGTCTTATAGTAATATGTCTAGTTATTAGATATAGTTAAAGTCGAACCAAAATCTAAAATCGTTCCACAAATTTGAAAAAAAAGTTGAGGATTTGGTTGAATTTTCCACAAGATTTTAATCTTATTCCTCTCTTCTCTCCGAAATCCAAGTGATTTTTTTGGAATGGATATGGTAAAATGTGAAATTTGTTAACCTTGCATTTTCGTAGCTTCGCAAAATCAGCCCAATTTGAACTAAGAAAGCAAAATATGTTTCTGATCTAAGATAAGTTATTCGCTTACCAAATTTAGTGTTTTGAATTGGTTTGAACTATTTTATTTTTCGTCTTTTTTAGTCAAAATTGAACAGTGAGTAATGAAATAAGATAAGCAAAATATGGCCTTGGTTACAAGAGTTCAAGAACATACCTTCAACTCAGGGTTTCTCAGAAATATTCTTAACTTAGAATCGTTTATCTGAGCTAAAGGTTTCATCTGCGTTTTAAAACAAAAATAATGAGTGAAGGTACTATCCCCTCCCCCAGTTTTCAGTATGCGAAATTTTACGGAAAAGAACACTGTAATCCTTTAAATTTCAAATATTTTGCCGCTTTGCGGCATACTGAGTCGCTTGAAAGACGGATACTGTAATCGTTAATCTCAAAATTAAAATGTAAAAAATAACAAAAATTTTGCAATGAAATACGCTGGAAACTAGAGCACAGGGATGGAATGACCAAGGGAGTGACAAACTACGTCTCATGACGAGAAGAGATTTTGGAAGAGAATAATCTTAATAGATGAATGGAAGCAAAAAAGATCTATAAAGGGGAAATCTTTTTATTGCTGTGAGTCAATTCAAATAAATTATCAGATTAATCAAGAGGACTGCTGTAAGTAAGGGAATAAGCTCTTTAAGAAAATCTTACCAAATTTATTGGAGGCGTCAGACCTCCCCCCCCTTTAATGTGTCACTTCTTATTGTGTCTGTAAGCTCTTACCATTTTCTGGTTAGAAATCAATATTGATAGACTTTTACAAGGTTAATTAACAGGATAGCTTAGTTAGCACACCGAAATCAACAAGTCAGTACTAAAACATAAGGTCAAATATAGACAGACTGGCGGTGCGCCGCCGCGCCAGTGACACTGGTGGCACGTTGGCCAGTCGCCGAAATGTTTCTACACGCCAGCGCGTCTTTCATCGGCGGTGCGCAGCCAATAAATCGGCATTGCTTTGGGGTCTAGAAAATGAGTAAAGACTGAGCATCCCCACTTTTTATCAAAGAGCGTTGGATGCATATCATACAGACTGTTTACGAAAAGAGACTTGAGACCGATCGAGTGCATTTCTGCTAAAAGCGGTCAGGGTCACAGTGCATATGCTATGGACGAAAGCGCTTCGGGTTCAGAGCGTCCTCGTCATCCAAAGGGGCTGGAGACAGAGCATTTACACATCTGTCTACATGAGGTCAGAGGTGTTAAGTATGCATTGTTGACCAAAAAGGTGTCTGCAACGGAGCTCTGTATTGGGGATCAGAGCTGGAGCGTATGCTCGTAAACGTATTATCAAAGACCTTGGAGAACAAGGTTACGTTCTGTAGACTAAATAGGGTTGGAGACAGGTCATTCTGAGTTAGCTTGCTGAAAGCAGCTAAATTAATATTAAATTTTACACTACTACTACTGCTGAAAAGTCACCGCAGCACCAAGCCGTCTGATTCCAACACATCTACGCCTGCTCCTCCTCCGCCCCAATTTTCTCAAAGCCTGCCGCTTTACACCCTCCCAATTAGTTTGATCTTGACTATCTGTCATCCTTTATGTGTAGAATATGTCCTAGCCATCTCAACCCTTTCTCTCAGTATAGTCCTAGAGGTGGATTAAACCATATTTTTTGCACAGCTTACTGTTTGAGATACGGTGAGTCAGTCCGGTACCCAAAACATTCCATGGGGAATTTCTCTGTAAAACATATAGCAAATCCTCCTCTATTTTTTGGAGCGCCACTGCGCTCCTTTTTCCAACTGTGAAAAAATACCCTGGACCTTGGCTACTCTACTTTTAATATCTTCAATACACCCAATATCTTCAATCTTGTTTACTAATAATACTACCTAGGTATGTAGGTAAGTGAAGCTGTTCACTTGATCGATCTACTCGTTACCTAGCATCATCTCTTCACCTTCACTTATTCCTAATTTTAGTGACTAATTCTTCTTAATATTAGTTTTCAAACCTATTCTTGTACACTGAACTCGTAAAACCTCCAAAAATTCATTTTGTTAACAATTTCATCTATGATGCTTAAATCATCAGTATAATCTAGAAGAAGGCTAGGAGAGTTTTACAAACCCCGATTGATTTCGTGTTCTCCCACTGCCCTTGCTGTGCTCATTAGGACAAAGTCTATCGAAATGATCCATATATATAACCTCCCATATAACCTCCTCCTCTCTATTTTAAACATAAAGCCACTTTCACTAATATTCCTAGCTGCTTTTTAACTTTCTTCCCTAAGACACCATCAGATCCTTCACAAAATACTTTCCATCCATCTTCCACATTCTAACATCTCACAAAACAAGACAAGTGTATATAAAAAGAGTTTTTCATCTGAAAGTAAAGAGCAACATCAAAACCAAGGACGAACAGAAATTATCTACGCATATGAGAGGAGTTGCACCTTCCTCTACATCTTGCTCTTCACACTAAAGATTTTTAGTATTTTTAAAAAAGTTTCTTATTGTTCTAATTAAACGACCCTTGTGGCCCAGGAGTTTTTCTGAAAGAATTGGGACAAAATTCACACTTTAGCGTAAAGACCGGGGTGTGGAAGTGGGAGTAATTCCCCTCTTATACATAATAATTTCTGTTCGTTTCAAGTTTTTGATGTTGCCCCTTACTTTCAGTTGAAAAAACTTTTTAAAATTTAATTGATGATCGTTTTTTAAATAATGCAAAGAAATCTGGCTCCCTCTCCCCTGAAAAATCCTCCCTCCCCACGGAAATATCCTCTAAACAATTCAATCCCGGTAGAAATTTACCCCGTACAATTACCCTTAACCTCGTGTAAGATTGAGTCAGCAAAGAGAAAGCAAGACACATAATAAGAATTTCGTATTGGAATTCTCGCGAATACCCCCAGTGTAATATTTTCCTGAAAAGTTCACCCCCTGGAAAATTCCCTCCCCACGGAAAATTCTCCCGTGGAAAATCCCCCCAGTCGAAAATTTGTCCCTCCCCACCCAAAAAGTGTATGCAAGCTTCCCAATAACATACACTATACATAAACAATGGGCCAATTTTATAACTTAAAGACCTTTCCCTGGGGGCTGTGGGGATCATGTTATCTCCAAGGGCTTAGTTATTTAGCCTTTTAACTATGGTGAACAAAATGGCTGTTTCTAATTTTTGATCAGACGATTTTGGGAAAAAGGGGCGTAGGAGGGGGCCTAGTTGCCCTTCAAATCTTTTTGGCTACTTAAAAAGGGTGCTAAAACTTTGAATTTCCGTTTAAATGAGCCCTCTCCCAATATTCTAGGACCACTGGGTCGATACGATCACCCCTGGGAAAAAAAACAAACAGATAAACAGGCATCTGTGATCTTTCTTCTGGCAAAAAACACAAAATTCGACATTTTTGCAGATTGTAGCTTGGAAGTTTTACAGTAGGGTTCTCTGATGAGCTGATTCTGATGGTGTGATTTGCATTAAGATTCTTTGAATTTTCCCCCTTAGTTGAAAATCTGGCGAATTTTCTAAGACTCGTAGTCTTTGATGGGTGACATTAAACCTAATAAACTTATGTATTTGGAATCAGCATAATAAGCCGATCCTTTTGATGTATCTATTGGTGTCAAAATCCTTTTTTTATATAGTTTCGGTTACTATTGAGCCTCGTCGCTCCTTACCTACAGTTCGTTCCCACGAACCGTTTGAATTTTTTTAACGTTATAACATTCCAAGTTGCAATTTTATATTCTTTAAATCTTTCAAAATCAGGAAAAGCAATGGTCCCAGAATCAGTGCTGACAGGGGCTAACACATCTTCTCAAGTCTAAATTAAGTGCTTAAGCCGGCTTAGAACTGGACAGTAAGAAGTCCCTGGGACCTCCAATTGAATGAAGGCTTTGTGCAATCCTGGGCCCTTCTTGGTCACAAAGTTGTTTTCACGCTTGGTGATGCTCTTCTATCAACAGGGGTCGAAATCCTGCACAGACCGTCTCAAGCCTATTACCTCTGATGCATTATGTATCCATGCCTACAAATATATGCTAATACGAGGAGGCGACCCATAATAGATAAATTAGCTAAGAAGAGGTTTTTCATTCCCCCCCCCTCCCCCCCCCCAAAAAAAAAAAACCAACGAAACCCGTTCTCCTTCCCCTATATGCTTGTATTTTTCATAGATATGTCCAAAATCAATGGACTTCTGTTAAAAAGGATTAAAAGTGGTTATTTTAGCTCTATTACTATATGCTTATGGTGAAAGAAATTGAAAATATTGGCCAAAAAGAAGAAGAAAAATAAAAAAATTTGCGCATACTCCTCATCGGAAATGATTTAATACTCTGTATTCCTCAATTAATTTGCCGCATATTAAGGAAGCAGACAAGGATAATATAAATTTAGCTTGTGAGTGAAAACAGTTATTCATGGAAGTGACCTGCTATTATATTTCTCTCTTATAGGCTGTCTCATAATTTAAAATTGGCATTTATCGAAATGACAACCCAAAGTGAAGTGGTAGGAACACCCCCGCAAGTTGGTATGCAGTTTAGGATTGGTGGTAAAGCTATAAACTCTCCAGTGAAATTGTATGGTGTTCAGCATGCTGCAATGAACAGAATAATAGCAGCACTTGAAAACTCTGAACATGCTTTAATTGAATCTCCAACGGGTACTGGTAAGACATTGTCTCTGCTATGTAGTGTATTAGCATGGCAGACTGATAAGAAATCAAAAGTGGAACTTGAGCAAAAAGAGGCATGGATATCATATACAAAGGCTTGCCAAGAGATTGAATTCTCTGAAACAAAAATTCCGCACGTAGACCAAATTTCACACTTAGATTTGGTTATCGATGAGCCCAAATGTGAGGTTGTTGCAGACATACCTGTTAAGAAATCGCCTGACACTCCTGATGCTTCTAGGATTTCTGTTTGCTCCAAATATGGGAAGCTAGAGTTTATGGATGATGATGATGATGATGATTTTAAGGAACCTAAATCTTTTAGAAAAATGACAACACCTATAATTTTAAAAGATGGTGAGAGACATTTAACTTTGCCATTCAAAAAAGATAATAAGCCAAACATAAAAGAACATGGTCAGAAAAATGTAAACAATATTGAGGACAGTCAGATTGCTAAAGCAAAAGAAGAATTAGATGCCAAACTCAAGTCAAGTCGATTGCCTAGAGTCTTTTATGCCGTTCGAACTCACAGGCAAGCTGCTCAAGCATGCAAAGAGCTGAAGCGCACAGTATATAGACGTTTGCCAATGACAACTCTTTCTAGCAGAGAGCATACGTGTGTCAACCCAATAGTGTCCAGGTCTTCTAACAAAACAGCAGAGTGTGAAAAACTTCTTGACCCAATTGAAGGTGCGGGCTGTATTTATAAAATTAATCAGCCATTTAGACTTGGTAGTTTCAGTGCCCTTGAATCAGCTGGCCTCGACGAAGGCTGGGATATTGAAGACCTTGTACGTCTAGGAAGGAAAGTCAAGGCATGTCCCTATTTTGCTGCAAGGGACTATGCCAAAGTTGCAAATCTTATTTTTTGTCCTTACAATTACATCCTTGACTACAGAATCCGAGAATCAATGCAAATTCAAATCAATGGGGATATCATTATTTTTGATGAAGCTCATAACCTTGAAGATGCCTGTAGAGAAGCAGTTGGTGGAACACTTCTTAAAGAATCTTTTGAACACGCTATCAAAGAGTGTAAAAATCTGAGTGGGTATTACAAGAAAGATGCACATATTTTTACCAGTGCTAGTGAGCTGTGCAATGTTGTGATTACCTTTTTAAGTCTTTATGCTTGTAACATCCAAATGTCTCCAGACTCCCCAAAACACTATTTAAACATTCCAACCGAAGATTTTACCAAATACTTTCAGACTCGTGCACTGAAAAAAGAAGCGATGATAGACATAAAAAGTAAGATTCAGAAATGGGTTGCAAATTCAAAGGAGCCAGATAATAAAAAAGATTATTTAGTTCGAATGACTGTTGCATCTATACAAGTTATCGAAGAATTCGCCAGCTTATTTTGTTTTGTATTTGACAATCAGAAAGATTATCGCATCAGCGTAAAGAAAGAGATTCAGAAAAATGAACAGGGAGCTACTGTCCTTGGTGAAAGTCTAAATATTTGGTGTTTAAACCCAGCCGTTTGTTTCCAAGAACTAGCCAAAAATGCAAAGACCATTATACTAGCTTCTGGGACTTTATCACCTCTAGATTCATTTCAGTCAGAACTTGGAACAAGTTTTAAACATGTATATGAAGCTAGTCATGTTATACCAAGAAATCAAATGTGGGTTGGTAGTGTTGGATTTGGACCGAGTGGGACACCTCTAAAAGCAACTTACGAGTTCACAAGTCAGTTTGTATTTCAAGATGATCTTGGAAAGTTGGTTCTTGATGTATGTAAAATAATACCACGTGGTATATTGATGTTTGTTCCTAGCTACACTCTAATGAGAAAGCTTATTGAGCGCTGGGAACAAACTGGGCTTATTGATAAGATCAGGGATTATAAGTCTATTTTTAATGAACCAAGTTCGTCTGAACAAATGGCAAGAACTATGCAAGAATATTATGATTGTGTGAATGATGATATTGGAGCTCTATTAATAGCAGTGTTTAGAGGGAAAGCGAGCGAGGGTATGGATTTTGCTGATGATAGAGCTAGAGCAGTTATATGCGTTGGGATCCCTTATCCAAACGTTGCTGACCCAATCGTTAAATTGAAACGTGAATATAATGATAAAGAGTCAAAACTTCCTGGCAGTATCAAGCTAAATGGATCTAGATGGTATGAAATACAAGCTTTTAGGGCTTTAAACCAGGCGATTGGTAGATGTCTACGTCATAAAGACGATTGGGGTGCCATTCTACTTGTTGATCAGCGTTGGAATCATAACTATAGTCGATGTGTCTCAAAATGGGCGAGAGATGTACTTGTATCCCATAGTACATATGCTCAAATGAGAGCTTCTCTCGAATATTTCGCGTCCAGTTTCGCGTCCAATTGCTGAAAATATTAAAAATATTTTGTATTGTCCATTTGCACGACAGGTCAAAGAGTGGGAGGAGGGATAACGGGGCAAGCTGGCTTGGACGCCGTGGCTGGCTATGCCCAGCCAGTTTTTTTAAACACGATCATATGCGTCATTTGCACGCTCACGTGAACTTTTTTTGGGGGGGGGGGAATGGCGATAGAGGTTAATTTTAATTTGTAACCGTAATTTGTAACAGCATGGTGGATAAAGCCACTCCTTAATAGCTCTATAAATCCTACGTATTGCAGGGATTTCACATCTTTATTTGATTGTGTGATAATTCCACCAATCCTAAGAATGGCCTTGGATATTTGATATTAGACCATGTTTTATTTCTGACATTTTTTAAAATTGTGCTATTTTTGGGTTTTTAAAAATAGGTCAGTTCGTCAAGTAGTTCAAAAATGCGGTATTTAGATTATTTTGTGGCCTTTTTCAAGATGTTTATTGCTGTTCTTCATATAGATGATTTGAATTTGGATTTTTTTTTTATCTATGCCTTTACAAACTCCATCTTACGATGTGATTCTGCGTGATTGACGGTATTTTCTTTTGTGCTGTAGAATTTAAAATAAATTACTGTTAGTGATAGTGGAAAATGGAACTCGATACATTTGTTAAACCAAGTAGCCTTACTCGTTGAAAACACTGCAAAAATATTGTGGAAGTTGAGATAAAAATCACTCCGAAACATTGCATTTGATAGTTTTTCAAAATAAGCCTAGTAAAAATCATATGAACAATTAAAATCAATTATTTTCTCCTTAGTTGCATCACAAATTCGTAGGATTACGAAACAATAAAATAAACAACGCGGAAAGCAAAAAAGAAAAAAACGCACAAAAACCCAAATTGTATGAATTAATAAACTTAAAAAACCAAACTACACGGGAAAACAAACAACAGATAAAATAGATTTAACAGAGTTAAACATTTTAAAAGACAAAAACCCTAATCTCAAAAGCGAGCCACTTACCAATGTCTACGAATTAACAAAAACGATGTTACTCACTAAACACTAGCAGGGTTGCCACCTGGTAAAAGAGAATCACTAGATTTTAGCGATTTTTGATTTATTAATTTTCTTGAGTAATCTAGTGATTTATGTGCTGATTTAGTGATTTGTTTAGGCACTAAATCGCTAGGGTGACCCTGAACACTAGACAAGTGACTAAAAAGGTGAAGATTCTTTTGAACAAATGTAATTAGATGCCTAGGGAAAAAAGTGAAATGTATGTTGTATCATTTTAATCAGTGCATCTTTGGTGCTATATCTTTTGGATCTGAGGGGTTGGGAGCACGTTTTGTTTTGTCAATGCGAAGTCGACATAGGACTTATCTTAGGGATGAATAAATTATCAGCTTCTCGTTGAAGAACACAAAAATAAGAGTAGCCTAATTTATTTATGATTAATTTAGAAAAGTTTTCTGAAGAAAGTAAAGAGCGAAGTTGAAACCTAAAACGAACAAAATTACTACTTCGCGGCTTATGCAGTACATTTTTGAAAAACCGTTTCAAGCAAACTGGTTTGTGATATTTCCCTGTATTTGCAGAATTCTGAAAAACTAGTGCTGTACTGAAGACATAAAACCGACGTAACAAAATAGAAATATAATCTGGAAAACCCTTAAGTGAACTGCATAAAACAGAAAAATAATTGGTAAAGCTCTCAATAGTTTTTTCTACCGGCCACGAAATCAATGACTTAAACGACACGATTTTAGCTCTCTAAAAAAACTCAAGAAAGTTTGGTTTTCAGTAAAAGGCTAGTTTTTATGATTCTACAAATACAGAAAAATATCACGAGGCTGATACAGTTTTTCCAAAATGTGTTGCATAAACCATGAAACAGTAATTTTTTTTCATTTAAAGTTTCAACGTTTCTCTTAATTTCATTAGAAAAACTTCGTTAAGTTTTAAAATATTGACAATAAACCTTATAAAAAGATATTTTCCAGATTAGGCAAAGAAACTAATGAAAACAACATGAGTTTTTGCTAAAATAGGGCATCAAATACAGGTTTTACTTTTCATCTCTCTTAAACTTTACCTTAAAAAAAATCTGTGATTTGTCGCAAAAAAAGTTCATGGGGTATTTATCCTAGGTGTCGTTAAGGATTTTCTAAAAAAAAATTTGTTATCTATGAAATAATTAAAAGAATTTAATATGTGCAGTTCAAATAGCTTGCGTAGTTTGCGTTTGTATTATTTTTGCTTCTTTGCAAATAAGTCGTTAAAATTAGCTTTTAGATAAGACCCTAAACAGCTCCGTGTGATGTTCAAGTGCCCCGCCCGGCCTTTCCATTACAGAAATGGCACAAAAATGCATTTTTGGGGTGCCATATAGCACGTTATGATGGCACTATCCAGTCGATTTTATATAAAGCGATTAGATGTAAAAATTAGCTTGTAAATTATCCATTAAATAACTCTATAATGTTCCTGTGCCCCACTAGCGACGAAGAAAAAAGCAGCAGCAGAAAAAATAGAGGGCACATCAGTGCTATCGATGCAAAAAGTGATTTTCCTTGTTATTTAAGGTGGGGTGCTGTTGAGGTTTTTGACAATCGTAATTCCAATGATATACTTTTGGTTTTGCTGCGACGCCATTTTCAAGGCGTTTCAGGCTCTTAAAAAACTCTTGCAAATTAAAAAAAAATTTCTTTTTTGACAGTTTTTTGAAAACCCATTTTTAAACTTTATTTTAGTATGGGTCGCCGTTCGCTCTTTGCAACGTTGCAGCTATTGCTTCAACCATGATATCCCGTATGTCCGTTTAGAGCTAGACCTATATTTTGGCATTTATATATTTCAAAATCCTCTCTGTATTGCTGGGCCACACCCTTGTCATGTGAGATCAAACTCGCTTGGTCAAATAAAATATTATTGTGCGGGTGGTCATAAATGTGTTTTTCTAGGGCTGAATCAAAGTTTTCAATTTTTCTCCTTCTGAGGGCATTATCATTGAAACATAGTCCTAAAATATCTATCCATAAGGAACTGTTCAGTCTTTCCGATGTACCACAAGCCACAGGAGCAAGGAATTCTGTAGACACCAGAACTATTAAACTTAAGGACAGGATATTTACCCTGATAAATTTGTCATATAATAGTTTTACCGGGTTTATACTAAGTGAAAATATTATTTTTCTTTACTTTATCAAATTATCTTCATAAAATAAGGAATGTCAGTCCTAACACATGCCCAAACGCAAATATTTGGATCCGAAAGAATGTTAGTTTTGTAGGACAATTTGCACTTGGCCTATTGTTTTTCTTTTAAATTTGATTTTCAACAGTAAGGATAGCAAACTGTTGACTTAGAAACTATGTAACTAAAAACATTATCTTTTGATTGGAGGTAGGGGAGGGCTTTCCTCCACTGCTGATTGTTTTTTGTTTTATTTTACCTCCCTGAAAAATGTTCCGATTTTTTTCCTTTTGAAGGATCCTTTAAAAAAAGGCGGCTTTAGTTATATACAAATCAGTGGACTTGTGCTTGTCCTCAAGTACCGGTGTCCAGAGGCTTGAAATTCTCCAAATGAATGGGGTGTATCGATATTAAGAAATATATTTTTAGGTTACAAATGCCCTCGCAGAATATCATGCGTCCATAACTAAAATTCTGAATGCTTCTTGGTATAGGTGTACACAGCTCAGACCTTTAAGGGTTGAGGGGTCAGCAGGTTTTTTTTATTTTCATGTAAAGGGGTTGTTTTAGAAAGCACTGACTCTGAAACAGATGTTATGCCACCCCCTTGTATATAGATAGATTAAGACCTGTGTATGAGAAATCCTCATTCAAACAGTTCGTGCTAACGAACTAAGTAAGGAGCGACGCGGCTCAATAGTAACCGAAACCCTAAAACATGGACTTTTGATATGAATAGATAATCAAAAGAATTAGATTGTTTTGCTAATTCCAAACATATAAGATTCATTAAGTTTAGTTTTATCCATCGAAAGGTACAACCCTGGGAAAATTTGTCTGCTTTTCGGAAAAAAGGGGGAAAATCCATTGAAATTCAAGGAATCTTAGTAAAAATTACACAATCAGATTCAGCGTATAAGAGAATCCTACTATAGAGGTTTTAAGTGTCTATCTACAAAAATATGGAATTTTGTATTTTTTTTGCCAGAAGAAAGATCACGGATGTGTGTTTGTTTGTTTTGTTTTTTCCTTTTTCCCAGGGGTGATCGTGTCGAACCAATGGTTCTAGAGAATTGATAGATATATTTTTCAAACGGAAAATAAAAGTTCTAGTGCCTTTTTTAAGTAACCAAAATGATTGGGGACAGCTAGCCACCCTCCGCCTCGAGCCTTCTCCCCTCAGTCGTCAAAGCAAATTTTGAGATAGCCATTTTGTTCATCATAGTTCTAAGGTTCAATAACTATGCTTTTGGTGCTGATATGACCTTCCATATTCCATGAGTGAAGGGCTGTAGCGGGTATCGGGTGTTTTTTTTTCAATCATGGTTTTGTACCCTCTACATGATTATGTGGAGAGCCTGTTTTTGTTAAGGCTGATTATCGTAATTCTTAACTAATGCTGATTTTCCTGCTGCCTTTTTTTTCGCTAACATTTCAGCGATTTTGAGGTGGGTTGAGCGATTTTTTTAGAGTTTTGCGGGGGAGAATTTTCAATGGAAAGGAAAGTTTGTGGGGGTACTTTCCAGGAGACATTTTACACCAAGGGAAGGGAATGTCTTGGTATTTTTTTGGGAAACCACGACAAATTAAATAAATAAAAAAAAATCATCTGGAAGTAAGGAGCAACATTAAAAGTTAAAACGAACATAATTACTCCGTATTTGTGGGGGGATCCTCCCCCCCCCCACTGAAAAATACATATCATGGCAATGTCGCTACCATGTGGTGCATTGTGGATTTTCCGGTGCTATATGAAAAATGGTCAGATATTAAATAAAAAACATGTTTTTTTTCAACTTAAAGTAAGAAGCAGCGTTGAAACTATAAACAAGCAGAAATTATTCCGTATATGAAAGGGGCTGCCTCCTCCTCAATACCTAGCTCTATACGCTAAAGTTTTTTATTACTTTAAAAAGCATAGTTGTGACAAAGAGTCAAACTATAGCGTAAAGATCGGGCTTTCACACCAAAACTCTTTTTCCAACCTCCCCCAAATTTCAGGATTTCTGATTTTTCTGTAATGTCTTAACTTTTCTTATTATTTTTGTGTAATTCGTCTGATATTTTAGTGGGGAGGGGGTCACTTGGTGTGTATTCAATTATATAATGTTGCATGTAATTACTTGGATAAATAGTAATATTTTTCGTAATACCTTGTCTTGCGTACGAAAGGTTGCAAAATTAAGAATTGGCTTGAAATTTTATACTTATGATTAATAAAATTTTAAATAGCACAGAATATCATTGTTTTTCAGGCAATTCCAAGGTTAACCGGTTTTTGACAAGTTGTGTTCTAGGTGTCCTGGATAATGAAAACTTTCATCAGTAGATTTATGGACAAAATGAAAATATTTTGTAGCGAAGAAAAAAATGAGGATACTTCCAAATGAGGAAAATTCCAGCCAGTAAGAAAAAAAATTACATTCAATTATTCCGGTCGAGACCCCCGCTCAGTGCAACCGCCCTCTGTGCAAAGTAAAAGTTATGAGTAAAGAATACAGCTACAAGTTCACGGGGCAAAATAAAAGAAAAAAACGAACTCTAAAACAAACCGTTGCTTGAAAAAATCTTTTTTATTTTGGTATTTGCTTTTGAGATTTGCCTTGTCTTATCTTGTCCTGTGGACTTTATTCTGTATTTCTTAATGATTACTTCCATTTGGTGTGCTGGATTTACGATACTTTGTCCGAGGGGACGAGGGTTCGAATCCTAGTGTACCCAATTATTTGGTTTGGGAAGGGGGTCAGTGGCGTGACTCTGTAAGCTCAGCCAGAGTCGACCCAGTTTTAAATGGGTACCTGGAGAAATCTGGGGAAGGTAGCAGGAAGGGTGTGTGAAAGCACATGATGGCTGGCCCCCAACTACCCATTGCACTTCGTGGCTGAAGGGCCAAGAAACGAAGATCAGCACCGCCGGTAGGGACTGTAAAGTCCAATGTCGCATTCTTTACTTTTTTTTACTTTCATTTTTGCACTGAGGACGTCTCGACCGAAATATTTGCATGCTGTTCTAGTTTTGTTTTTCACTGGTTGGAATTATCCTCTTTTTTTTCTTCGTTGCAAAATTTTTTCAATTTGTATGCTGTGTTATCTCAGAATTTATTTAGATTTATGGACCAAATTAAATCTTGGAAAGATATTTTTAGTATGCTTCCCGTCTTCTTCCTGTCCCCCGAACTGTGTCTTGTCGTGAAATTTGAAAATTGTTAGGGTTTTTGGTTGAAACTTTCAAGAATAGATCTACCCCCCCCCCAAATTGAGCCACAAAGGATTTTTCCAGTTCTGTCCACTTGTTTTCACCCCGCCCCTCCTTGTTAAACTTGAAATATTCTCTTAAGAGAAACTACAATAGATAAAAAACAAGACGCTATGTTTTTGTTGAAGTTGTTGTATTATTAATTCCTTTTGAGAACCCCGACAAGAATAGGCTGGGTATTAAAAGGTTCAAGCTGTTCGGATTTTCTGGGATGATTTTGAGTCAAAAAGTGAAATTTTGCTACATTGAATTGATATCTATGTGTGTGAATCTTTGACAAGTTTGCCCGGCCAGAACTGTGACTACAAACAGCTTTGCAGAGTCGCCTCGAGCGAACTATAGCATGGTTAGAGACACGGCATTGTATTGGATTTGATCAATGGATAGTTTTTCCGGGCTTATCATTATACAAAAACCTAACCAACCGTTCGGGGACTAACGCCTAAGTTCTCTATCTTTATTATATACCCTGCCAGCTCTTGAACCTTGTCCTCCTCAATATTATCCTCCAGCTTAACGTTTAACCTGTGAAATTTCCCCAGCCATTACATATTTCTGGCTGGACATTTTTTATTAGATGCCTTCTTTTTTCCTGGCCATTGGACATTTTTGGCAAACTAGGGAATCAGCTCTCCCAGTCCGAGTGAGATGACTTCAAAAATTCTCAGCTCTAGTAATGGCTTCAATATCCATTCGTATTTTAGACAGTATTAAAGAGAAGAGAGGGTCACTTCTCAGTTCTCACGAGGTCAATTAGCAAACGTAGGAACAGGTATTAAGCCACCTGAGCTAGTATTGCGCGTGGAATAACCCAGCTGTTAGGTGGAATAAATACACCTGGGGTTCCCTTCAGACTTTGACGATTTTTTTCTAAAGAATCTAAATTTGTTTCGATAAAACATCTGTTGCCTCTTTGGTTCTATCTAAGAATTTTGTTTATGATGAAACATATCGTGATTGAACTTGTTCAGAAAAACTTTATTTTACCGTATAAAAAGCTCATTCAGAGGCCGCATAAAGGGGTTCCAGTGGCACCCCCTGACAATAGAAAAAAAAACATATTTCATGCTTCATTAATATGAATATAACGATTTTGCTAATGATTTCGCCTCCAAATTTCACTCCGTCTCGAGCCTAGTTTATCTTTCTTTCAAGTCCAATTTTGTTTAAATGCTAATGAAAATTACTGCTAGCAACATGTGTGAAAGATCTGCGCATATACCTGCTAAATTTAATTACCTCTCATTTATTTTGTATTTTCTTTAGAGCGTAATTTTATCTTTCTCTCCTGATTTTTAATTTTTCTGATTTTCCTTTTCTGTTGAATATTCAAAAAATTAATGATAATTAGCCTCACCATGGGAAAAGTATTATTATTTTCTTAATTCTTTTTAAATGAATGACACCTAACTTCTTCCCCAAGAATGGGTGATGGGCTTCCTTCTATTGATCTTTCTAATCTCATTTTTAACTCTATTTTTACTCCTAAAACTTTGAAGTTATCTTTTAACTCTATTCAGTAAGCCCATACGCTGGACAAAAGCTTAGAATTTTGCGCTTTCTAGGAAAAGAATACTTAAAAGTTCAAATGGAGATAATTCCTTTTATTAGACAGTGAAAACAGATACAAAAAATCTGGATATTTCTACAGTATACACCAGTGGTTGTCATCAGCAGAAAAACTAAAACATTATCAATCAAAATAAACGTATTCATTGAATTTGTAATAAAAAAAAACTTCAATATGCAGTTGTGCAGTTTTTGGTGGCAGCAGAAGCAAAGATAAAAATAGAGACGTGGGTGAAAAATCACCAAAAATACAAGCTAAAACATAAGGTATCAAACAGCTTAAGAGGGTGTAACTTCTCTTTGAAGGCATAGTTGTTCTTAAGAAAAAGCAAGCTGTTAATTTAAAAAATTTTACGGCTAGAAAGCACTGCTAAATTGTATTAGTTAGTGGGTTTTTTTATTATAATGGTTCAACTTGGCAATACTGTCAAACAAAATTTTTTTTCAAGTCTCATTTTTCAGGTATTGCTAAAACTAAGATGGGTTCAAGGTCCAAAAAAAGTAGGTGGATGTCCTCGGTACTTTTAGAGAGGGGTAACTTTGGTACAAAGGGGGTACAAAGAGGCAACTTTGATCATTGAGTGTAATTTTGAACAAAATCAGTAACGAACAATATGTTTCTGAATACGTTTGTTTTGTTTGTAAACGTATTCATACAGAACAAAATAATTACTTTCGAGGCACAAATTGTTTCTGGAAACGAATTGTGAACCGAAAGTAGTTGTTTTGTTCTGTATAGACATGCTTGTTTTTATTGTAATGCTAAAACAAATTGTGTAAAAAAAATACTTATATTTTAATGTCCTTTATTCGCCTGGAATTTGAACCAAAGATGTTGGGAAAGGACTAGATCAAGGCAGAAGGCAATAAAGAAAATCGGATGAGACTTGAAGGGCTAGATTTGACCAAGGAAGTCGGGAAAGGACTACGAAAGGCTATTTTGGGTGTTAACTTGTGTTGCTTTTTGTGTTAACTTGATGTTTGGCATATATTAGTTTTGAATTTTTTATGTGTTTTAGTGTTTCGAGGACTTTTTTGCTTAGGTATAGAAGCTCGAGGCCTGCTTTTATAAAGATCCTAAACCTTGCATTTCTTCTTATTGATGGTTGGAGGCTAATTAAAAAAAAAAACACTAATTTTGAACTATTTTAAAATTAAGTGCTAGTAAGAACAGAACAGGTTCCAGTGCATCCCCGATAATAGAAAAAATCCCTATTTTTGCTCCAATAACGTGAATATATAGATTTTAGTATTAAGATTTATGAAATAACAGCTACCATTCCTGACTCAGCTTCAAATGGTGATTCTTCCTTACTTTATAGTGTTTTTTTTCAAAACACCTGTTTAAACTTCCGGTTACTATGGGCTGTAGTTTGCTCTTTACTAGGTTGCAGCAACAACTAATGCAATAATAATAGTAATAATCAGAGCTATTCAAGGGGGGGGGTCAGCTGCCCTGGGTGGTGCAGCTTGGGGGCATCTGGGATCGGGGGTTGCCCACTTTAAAATTTTTTCACTTTGATTCGTCTTTTTTTGCTTATATTTGAGTCGGGGGGGGGGGCTTTAATTAATTTTTCACCGGGCACCACCAATCCTAGGAACGGCTCTGGTAATAATAGAAAAATGAAGAATAAAACAGCCAAACTCAAACCAGACTCTTTCAACTATATCACTTCCACATCACAGTACACCAGTTTCAACACCTCTTATCTTCCTGCTACCCCACAACCCTTCCTTGTTACCACCTTTTTTCCCTATTCCCTAACATAACAAACCAGCCAATTCAACAATCAAAATAGCCCTCCCCCCGCCCCCAACAAAAACCAAATTATTTATCTTTTAATAAATAATTTTTTTTTTTTTTTTTTAAATATAAAAGACAATCAGCCGCCCTGGTGATCATCGGCAATGAATTCCCCAGAGAAATTCCAAGAAATTTCAATATGAATCTGGACAATGCACTTCTCCTATGCTCAACCGCAAAAGTGTCACTAAGCATGATATCATAAGGATGAATATTACTATTAGCACGGTAAAATTTAAAAAAAAAAAAAATACTTGTGACTAGGTTATCTTTGCAGCCTGATAATCACGTAGTTCAGAAACGTTAAGCAGACCCAGAGACTAAGACAAGCACGTGTATCCTTCACTTCTTTAACATGTTTACCTATTATTCTTGCTGATTTGTTTTACAGAATTTTCACTCTTTTGAAATTACCGTAAAAATTGCTGCTTATTAGGATAAAACCATAAGAGATGTATGTTTGAATAATTGAATGATATATCATTAGTAGAATTCGCGAAGCAGAGATCGAACACGGCTATAGTAACGCACTGCAGGCCCCGTCGTTAATCCGATTTCTTACTGCTTAGTAGAATTTGCTTTGGTAAAATTTTACAGTCTTCAGATCATTCCAACTCCTTTATCATTCACTCCAGTTCTGGAAGAAATAGCATTACTATGATGCCTCCATAATATCATAATTTCTACTAAGTTTCACCGACATATCAAAAACACTGCAAATCAGTGTTACACCTCGTGCAGTTATTCTTGTCAGTGCACCAACCAGAGAATACAAACCCCTTGAAATAATGAAATTTACAAAATCACCATTCTGGTTAGATTTAATAAATTGTAATTAAAATCACTCATGCCAATGTGACGACTCTCGGGCGGTATTCTGGCAAGCAACTCGTCAAACCACTACTGAAAAACTCCAAATGAGTCCTTAGCAACTTATACACCCTATTGATTATATTATTTTTACCATTTAAACTAATATCACTTGAAAAATGTCTACATTATCTCTATTCCAAATACTAAGATCCTCCCCAATCCAAACCTAGTTCCCTCCCTGACCCAAAATCTGATCCCACCTCGGCTCATCAATGATCGACTCTTCATATGGATATCATAATCTACAAATTAGTAAAGCCAAGGAGATTGGTCTGGACTTAAAAACGTCTCATAGATACCAATTACGTCAAAATTTGATAAAAAATTATCTAAAAGCTACATGATATCATAATAATTCGTTGTCATGTACAAGTTCCACGAGAATGGGTGAAGGCAGGAGTCACTCTCAGGTGACTATACCTTGTTTTGCCCGAAATGATGTGTCTTTTCGGGCTTCAGGACATTTACTGGGCAATCATCATCTCGCACACACTCTAGATATATAATATTCTAGACTAAATTCTTTTAATTCAACCGAACCCATAAAAAAAGACTAATAAACACAAACAGGAAGACAAAAAAAGCAAAAAAGGCAAACAAAATTCCCTGTAAAGATGGCGCTCCTTTTCAAGTGGTAGTAGAACTTGCAAGCTATATTGTCGTTTAACACGGTAAAAGGCTACGTGCAAAATTCCGTGATCAAAGACCGGTGGACAGGAGTCGATGCCAACAAATTTGGGAGTTTGCCCATGCGATTTATGTATGGTCATCACAAATGCTGGTCGAAGTGGAAAATGATGTTGTTGTACTATACATCCAATTTGACCTTTACTGGAGTTGAGTATAACGCAAGGAATGTGAACTTTTTTCCCCCAGTAATTATTTTTGTTTTAATTACGTAGCATAATTTTCGTATGATTCTTTAGTTTTAAGTCATGCGGATAGTTTAAGTCAACTTCAATTGAATTTATATATTCTGCTGCAAATTTAATCCTCCTTCCTGTTTATCCTTCATGGAATCATAACTTTTATAGGATTTTTATTCTACTAGGAAGCGATCGACAATGTTCGCTTTTGTTTTACTTACTTCTTTGTTGAGCAGTACAAAAATAACGTGGTCCTTGGTTCCATTGTAATTTTGATTCTCAAGGCAATCTCCAAATACTTCCTCCATTAAATTATCACTGGAAATCATATCCGCAGATAATTTGATTTCATTGGAGTCATTTTTGGGAAAATTTCCATTTTATAGCTTCAGGATATGCTTCGCGAATGCTTCCTGTTCAGGATCGACACGCGTATCAGTTTTGAAATACCTCCAGAGATGATGTTTTTTATTGGCAAATCGAGTGTTTCACTAGGGCTGCTTTGGAGTTGAGAAGATAAACACTGACGCTCGTTGTAACGTGTGATCTAAGAGCAGACTCCCGTTGAGCAACAATTTCGTTTGCTGTTCAGTGTCGTTCGCTGTTCAGTTTCGTTTGCTTTTCAATTCTCGTTGGGCTTCATTCTCGTTGTGATGTCATAGATATACCAAAAAAACTATTTTCCAGCATTTCCCCAGTAATTATATGTCGGCTTTTATTACGCTGTTATGTAATTCAGTAACAACGTGGCATGTTCCATTGCATATACCCTCTGAAATATCTAAAGTACGCATTAGCATAATTATCGTGTTTTTCTTCAGTTTTAAGGCATTGGACTACCAAACCAGCTATTTCAGTTGAATTAAGGAATTCTGGCAGGAATTCAATTCCTCCTTCCTGTTTATCCTTTACAGGCGTTAAAATAACACGCTCCTCTATTCCATTGTAATTTTAATTTGTCTTCTAACCGCAGATTTTGTTGTGCAACATTTTCGTTTGCAATTTCATAGTTTCCATTCATGAATCGGCTTCAAATGGTAATTTTTCTCCCCTGGCATTTTTGTCAAAAGATTTTCTTTGGCTACTATAGACTGAACTTTGTTCTTTACTGGGCTGCTGCAAATGCAGCATTCATTATGGAAAGATACTACAATATAGAACTAAAGAAAGTGGAGACTTCATGAGTGGGAAAAGAATGGGGCGGGGGAGTAGCGTCTGCAGCTTTGTTTTCCTCAGACGGCTTGGCGCTGTATTGTCGGTAGTATAAGCTTATATTGTGAATATCCTTCGTAAACTCTTAAACACTTTCCCTTTCAGTGTTAAGTATCTTAGCCTGCACAAAGAAAAATGTTTTTTTCTTAACTAAACTAAAATTACTTCTTTTTTAGAACTGCGTCGACAAGCTAGATATCTGGAGAATGAAATTGAATCAAAGCTGGATGAACTTAATAAATTAGACTCGTGCGAACCTGTTAACCAGTAAGCCAATAAAGTTTATTTTAACACTTCTGAGCAAATAATTCAAGACAATTTATAATTGATTGGTTTACTTGGACAATTTCTAAGCCTGTAAACAGACATTTGAACATGGTAGATTCCCCCCTCCCCTGAGATATTTACTATGTCCTATATAATCACATGTATGTTCATATAATTATGTTATTTTCTGTTATTTGTTAATGATATTTTCTGTTGTTTTTTTTTATTTGAACCCCGCCCCGCCACTCTCGAAATACCGCTTAGCGTTCATCACTTTAAATACATACATACATGCCATCATATAAAGTATTTTGGGTCGTAAAAATAAGGAAAGAAAAGCCCGACCTGAAAATATTGATAAGGAATCTGGAAATCAATTATATAGACAGTAAAAAAAATTACCTTTAATTTTTCGTTGAATTTGAACGTTTTTGGTTGAATCGTTTGCGGCTTCAGTATGTCAGAAGGTAAATTTTGCATGAAAGTGAAAAAGAGAGACATAAGCTTTGGGTTGTTTGCTTGTGATTAATTTTTGGTTTTTACTTTACCAAAGAAGTTCTGATTCGAATTGGAGCTTGAAGATAAGCTTATAGCCAAGAATTCAAAAGGAATAGAACATATTTGACATTTTTACGTTTTCACAAGCATTCATGGTAATGAATGATAAGTGAAGAACAACCCTCGTCAAAAGCAACCCTCGTCAAAATATAGGCCGTAGAGCTGTGGTCAGAAATATAAATTGTGTGTTGTTTTTTTTTTTTTTTGATATTTTGATATTTTTAAAATAAATTGATTGAGTGAAAAATTGAATTAATCTAAACACCAGAGGTTTTTAATACGCAAAATCTAATCGTTTTGTAGCTGCTTGTCAATAGTTAGCAAGCACGTTTGTTTGTATAATTTGAAAGTTGTAAAGTTTGGAGAAAAAAGGAGAAAATGTCCGCAAAAGGAGTGCAATAAGAATGAAAGTTCGAGAAATCGAGCTTCTGAATGGGAGTTTTGAGCCTATCGGCCTTTTTAAGCAAAAAAAAACAAAAAAAACAAAGCCAATTATCTGAAAACATGGCACCCCAATCATCACGAAACATGTCGATCCACTCTCGCTAATGTATCTTTCCCTTATCCCCTTCTATTATAATTGCTTTATTCTCGTAATTGTTTCTACAAGCTCTTAAACAGCTATTGTTTAAAACTAAAATCTTTACATATCCTCCATGACAACCAAGGTGGTTTCTTTTTTCTTCCTCAAATCATTGACTTTTATTTTTGGGACTTTTTATCAAGCTCTGTGCCATCTATTGCTTTATCAGTGATACTTTGGAAGTCTTTATTAGCTTATGCTTTATACTTTATTAGTTAAATAGTTATTATTTTGTTATTAGGTTTTAATTTGGTATTGGATGTTTCGAAGTTATTTGGTATTCGATTATTATTAGGTTTTTTATTTTTATTCCCTAACTATTGTTTGCAAAAGGAAGACTACAAACAAATTTTACTGGAGAGCTAAACATCTGAGAGATACATCTTAGATTTTTTGATTGTTATTCGTTTGTTATTAGGTTTCTATTTGGTATTTGCTTCTTGGATATTATTTAGTTTTTGATTGTTATTAGGTTTGCCGATTATCTTTTCGATTATATTCACGGACAGTTGTTTTTAAAAGAAAAATTATAAATCAATTTTACAGGAGAGCTAAAAAACTAAGAGATATATTTTAGGTTTTTCGATTGTTCCTTGATTATTCTTCATTATTCATCATTCTTCATTATTCTTGATTATTATTCATTGTGATTATACTTTATTCTGTTTTGGAGCAATTATTACCTTGATCAAAATTTTCTGCACTTCTATTTTGATCTTCAGATCTTTTGCTCTCAATGCTTTTACTGCTATCACTGGATCTTCTTCATTCCTTACTATTGGTTTTCCTATTCGAACTTTATTTCATTCCTTATTTCGAGCTATGTGTTTTTATTACTTATGATATCAAAAAAAGATCACCCTCACAACCAAGATTACTGTAAAAAAAAAAAAAAATAATTTGAACTGACAGTTTAATATATACATCCCTGAAAGTCTTAATGATTTTCGATTTATTAAATTCATAAAGGAGAAAAGGTCTTAAAAATATATTTTGTTTTCAGAATTTTGAAAATTACTTCTTGGTCTTCAGAAGGCATAGAGCGTGTTAGCCCCACTCCTCTTTGTGGTATTTTCTCCTTGTTTTAAGTTTAACTTGCTTATTTGTTGTAATTTCTGTTCTTTTTGGGTTTCGTTTATTTATTGACAATGACTTATGGTAGTTTTGCGCTTGAAAAAATAATTCAACTTTATTTATGCTAATATTTGGTTTAATGTAGCTCTTAACTTTTCTTTGGAAAACTTCTTCTGTGGGGAAAGTTTTTATTTAATTAATTTCTGTTTTTCTTTTAATTATCATACTCTTTCACTCGGATAGAAAAGAATATTTTAAGTCTTTTTTTTATGAGAATCCAGATTTTGCGTTACTATTTATATGTTGGGCACAATTTTGAAACAGTTTTTAATAATAGCTATACTTTTATGCTTAGGATGGATGGGTACGGGGGAAACTTTTCACATCATTTGGATGAAAATCTGCTTAATTTTTGGGTTTTATGGCATATTGCAAGTATGCTCTTCGGACAAAATTGGATACACATATTGTTTTTCGATTTAGTTTAACATCCCAAAAATCTTAATCTGAAGTTCCAACATGATACCCATAGTTTTTCCTGGGATATTGCACGGACACCCTTTTGACAGTCTGGATACACATTGTTTATTCGATTTAGTTTTACATCCCCTCAACTTTCCCTGATAATTTCAACTTAATACCCTGTTCCATTCCTGAGATATTGCATCTGTGCCATCATGACAACCTGGATCTGGATGCAGTTAAACTCTTTTGATTTAGTTCTATAGTAAATCTAGTAGTAGCAGTAGTAGCAGTCGCGATTAGTCGCAGTTGAAAATACATGTCGTCACAGTCACAGTTCCAAGTAGTCACTGTAGCAGTGACAAGTAGTCGAACTCACAAGTAGTAACAGTAACTTTGTCAAGTATTTGCATTCATAGTCGCAAGTTGTTGCAGTAGCAGTCGCATATAGTCGCAATCGTAGTTTCAAGCAGTCACTGTCGCAGTCACAAGTAGATGGAGTTGTAATTACAATTGGTCGGAGTCATAATTTGTCGTAGTCGCAGGTATTTGCAGCCGCAATTAGTCACAAACGCAAGCAGTCACAGTCGTAAATAACCGCAGTTGCAGTCATACCTAGTTGTAGTAGCCAATCGTAGTAGTAGTAGTAACAGTAACATAAGTAGTAGTTGTAGTAACCCCGAAAGTTTCAACCTAATACCTTTAGCCGCTTGTAAGATTAAATAAAAAACACAAGTTTTTTTAACTGAAAGTAAGGAGCGACGGTAAAACTTAAAACGAACAAAAATTATTCCGTATGTAAAAGGGGCTGTTCCCTCCTCAACGCCTCGCTCTTTATGCTAAAGTTTTTTATTGTTTAAAAAAATAGAGTTGTGAGAAGGTCAAACTTTAGCGTAAAGAGCGAGGCGTTGAGGAGGTAACAGTCCCTCTCATATGCGGAACAGTTACTATTCATTTTAAATTTTAATGTTGTTCTTTATCTTCAGTTAAAAAAACTTGTTTTTTCTTTTAATTTGTGAACGTTTTTGAATTAATACAGGGTCTGATTTTGGCATACAGTGAAAGAATAATTAAAATAAAATTTTCATATTAAGTTTACTTTTATTTAGTTAAAAGGGCTTTCTCGAAACTTGTTCAATTTATTTACGAACGTTTTTATTAGTAATAAATATACGTAACTTACGAATTAACTTACGTAACGAACTTCTATATTCATATATTTTTAATACATATATTAGGGGGTTCGCCCCCTTGTCAATACCTTGCTCTTTACGCTAGAGTTCCAATTTTGTTCCAATTCTTTAAAAATTACCCCTTAATCACAAAGGCCGTTAAGTAGAATAAATAGCTCTTATAGAAGTGCTAAAAATCTTTGACTTAAAGAGCAAGGTATTGCCTAGGGGATGAACCCAAATCATATACGTAATATTTTCTGTTTGTTTTAAGTTTTGATGTTGCTCCTTACTTTCAGTTGAAAAACTTGTTTTTTTTATTTAATTTCTGATCTTTTTTTAAATAATGCTGGGAAATCCAGTGCCCCCTTCATAGCAATTTTCCTTTCCCCATTAAAATGTCCTCCATGGAAATATCCTCCCACATAACCCTCGACCCACTGCCCCCCCCCCACTACCAGAAAATATACCCTCTGAAAACATCTGTATACTTCCCAATAACCAATACTATATGTCAACATTTGGTAAAGTTCATAGCTTTTAGCCCTTCCCCCGGGGACTTTGGGAGATTAAGTCTTCCTAAAGGACATAGTTATCATATTTTTGACCATGCTGAACAAAATTGCTATCTCAAAATTGTGATCTGGTGACTTTGGGAAGAAAGTGAGCCTGGGAGGGGTCCTAGTTGCCCTCCATTTTTCGGTCACTTAAAAATTTCACTAGGACTTTTAATTTCCGTTCCAATGAGCCCTCCCACGATATTCTAGGACCACTGGGTCGATATAATCATCCCTGGGGAAAAAACAACAAATAAACACGCATCCGTGATCTTTCTTCTGGCAAAAAATGCAAAATTCCACATTTTTGTAGATAGGAGCTTGAAACTTCTAAAGGGCTCACTGATACGCTGAATCTGATGGTGTGATTTTCATTAAGGTTCTACAACTTGTAGGGGTGTTTCCCCCTTTTTTCGAAAATCAGCTAAATTTTCTCAGGCCTGGGTTGTGTTTCACAATTTTCTAGTGCCCTTAAAAAGGGCACTAGAACTTTTACTTTCCGTTCAGATGAGTCCTCTCACGATATTCTAGGACTACTGGATCGATACGATCACCTCTGGGGAAATAAAAAAAAAAAAAATAATAAAAATAAACACACATCCGTGATCTGTCTTCTGGCAAAAAATACAAAATTCCACATTTTGTAGAAAGGAGCTTGAAACTTCTATAGTAGGGTTCTCTAATACGCCAAATCTGATGGTGTGATTTTCATTAAAGTTCTATGACTTATAGGGGTTGTTTCCCCCTTTTTTCGAAATAAGGCAAATTTTCTCAGGCGCATAACTTTTGATGGGTAAGACTAAATTTAATGAAACTTATATATTTGAAATCAGCATAAAAGTCTGATTCCATTGATGTATTTATTGGTATCAAAATTACAGTTTTTAGAGTTTTGGTTACTATTGAGCCGGGTCGCGCTTTACCTACAGCTCGTTACCACGAACTGTTTGATATCCGATCTTTGCCCTTATGACAAACTTTGATGGAGATAGCGTCTTTTGATTTTGGTCAAAATCCACAATAATACGCTCTGAAAGTTCCAATGTAACACCCCTAGCTGTTTCTGATATATTGCATATACCCCCTTTGTATAATCTACATATATATACAGTACCTTTTGATTCAGTTTTGCAGCCTGAAATAAAAACTGAAAATATACCTGAAAATACAATTTAATATGGTACTCTGTTCCTGAGACATTGTACTTAGGATATTTTGACAACCTGGATGCACTTAAACATTTTGATTTAGTTTAAATATAGTAGCAGTAGTAATAGTAGCAGTGGTAAGAGTTTCAACTTAATACCTTCAGCCATTCCTGAGATACTGCTGATCCGCCCTTACAACAACCAGCATGCACCTTATGCCTTTTCATTTTAGTTTTACTTACCCCTCAAATTTCCCTGAAAGTTTTCCTTAATACTATTAGCGTTAACAATAGTAGTAATAGGAGCAGTGGGTGTAGTAGTAATAAAAGAAGTTGTAGTAGCAGTAGTGTTATCCAAACAGTGCCTTTTTGGTTTCGATTTAGTTCAACATCTGCCTCATCAGTCGCTAAAAATCCTACCTCATACAATTAGTTTTAACACCTTCCTCAACATGCCCTGAAAGTTTCACCATACTACACTAAGCCGTTCCTCGGATATTCAGAGTACGCCCTTTTGACAATATTCATGCACATAGTACGTTTCAATTCAGTTCAACAGTCCCATTAACAATCTCTGGAAATTTCACCTTCATACTTGTAGCCTTATTAATCGTAGTATTAGTAGCAGTAGCTCTAGTAGAACTACTAATAGTCGTAGTAGTAATAGTAGTATGCACATAGTGCTTTTCCATTATTTCACTATCCACCTCAATATGCTTTGAGAGGTTCAACTTAATAGTCTAGGCTGTTCCGAATATATACTGCTGATACGCCGTTTTGACAGCGTTGGATGCACATAGTACACTTTGATTTAGTTCAATTTTCCACTCAACCTGACATTTTCAATTGATAACCTGACAGTTCTTACGCTTATTGACAATTCTTAATTTAACACAAACCTGACAATTCTTAACTCAACACCCTTAGCCTTTCCTCAGATATCGCAGATATGACCTTTGGACACAATTTGAAGCACATAATTTCTTTTGGTTTAGCTTAACATCTCCAAGAACATACCTTGAAGCTCCAGCATAATCCCCTGCGTTTTTCCCGGGATATTGCACTGGCACCGTTTTGATAATCTGGATACACATAGTTTATTTTGATTTAATTTTACATCCCCCTGCAATTTCCCTGAAAGTTTCTACTTTAATACCCTTTTCCACTCCTGAGACCTTGCATCTGGGCCATTTCAACAACTTGGACACACTAAACTCTTTTAGTTTAGTTCTATAGTTGTAGTAGTAGTAGTAGTGGTAGTAGTAGTAATAATAGGAGCAGTCGCAAGTAGTCGCAGTTCCAAGTAGTCGCAGTTCCAAGTAGTCGCAGTAGGAGCTACAAGTAGTCAGGGCAACTTTGTCAAATATCCGCAGTCACAGTCGTAAGTTGCTGCAGTTGCAGTCGCATAAAATCACAATCACAGTTGCAAGTGGTCACAGTTGCCGTCACAAGTAGTTGGAGTCTCAATTGCAAGTAGTTGGTGTCGCAATTAGTCGTAGTCGCAATTATTTGCAGCCGCAGGTAGTCACAAACGCAAACAGTCCCAGTAGTAATTCACGTAGTTGCAGTCATAAATTGTCGCAGAAGTATTAGTACAAGTAGTATTAGTTTAGTAATATTAGGAGTAGAAGGAACAGAACTTTTTATAGTAACCCCAACAGTTTCAACTTAATATCTTCAGTCGTTCCCAAGATATCGTCACTACGCCCTTATGACCAATTTGGATGGAAATAGTGTCTTTTTGTTTAGTTCAACATCCCAAATACCACGCTCTGAAAGCCCCAATGTAACATCCCTAGCTGTTTCTGAGATATTGGAAATACGCTCTTTTGACAATCTGGATACACATAAAATCTTTTAATTAAGTCTTACAGCCCCTCAACTTTCCCTGAAAAATAAAATTTAATACTCTTTTCTGTTCCTGAGACATTTATCTCTGCTAGTTTGACAACCTGTGTCCACTTAAACCGTTTTTTATTTAGTTCAATAGTAGTAGCAGTAAGTAGTAGTAATAGTAGTAGCCCTGAGAGTTCCAACTTAATATTCTTAGATGTTCTTGAGATATTGCTGATCCACCCTTTCGACAAACAGCAAGCACCCTGTCATCTTTCATCCGCAGAATGTGTCCTAGTAATGTCAACCCTTCTCTCATTATAGCCCTAGAAAGCGAGATAGAACCATATATTTTGTACAGGTTACTGTTTGAAAATCGTCAGTCAGGTGGGTACCCAAAGCAATCGATAGAAAATTCCTCTGAGAAACATCTAATAAATTCTCCTCAGTCTTTCGGAGAGTCCACGTTTCAGAACCATACTTGACCACTGTTATCACTGCTGTAGCTTCCAATATTCTAATCTTGCTTTACACACTTATCTTACTATCCTTCTAAACTTTTTCCAACTGTGAAACAAACACCCAGGCCTATTCCACTTTTAACATGTTCACCGCATCCACTGTCTTTACTAATAGCACTACCTAGGTAAGTGAAGCTATCCACTTGATCAATCTTTTCGTTACCCAATAGCACCTCTTCACCTTCACTTATTCCAAGCCTAAGTGACTTAGTCTTCTGAGAGTATAAAACACCATCAAAATGAAAACGGTTTTCGCCCCTTGGCTACATCTTCGGTCTATTGATTCCTGAAAACCTAGGGAAACTCATGCGTGTGTAGAATCCACCCAGGGCAACAATAGCATTTCTTAAAGCACTTGTGGCACGCTCTGCATCGACGATACACTTCGCCTTCCAGTAAAGCGGTTGGTCAAAGATAATGACTAGAGTTTTCTCCAGCTCGATAAGCGCGCTCGTTAGCATTCATAAGTGTAGAATAAACGCAGGAGATATCGCTTGGGTTGTGGTTAATCCTTAGCAAAAAACAAATATTCGATTTTCCCGGATGAGGTAGCTTTTGGTGTATTGACCACATAAAGGCCGACCAGCTCATGTAAGAGCTTTTGAAAAAGCCAGAGATGCGCCAGAGCGTTTCAACCTCCATTCATTGTCATAAGTGTCACTATATTTTGTCAAGCAAACAAAAATCCTTGGTTGCGACTTGGTGGGTTTTCGGTAAGTGTAGAATGGCACGGTGCCGATTGACTTTATCTTATCTCTACTTACTTCTTTTCTTGACACTGAAATCTCCATTGCCGAAAACTCAGGTGTAGACACTTCAATAAGACCCATTCCATGAAAGTTATTCAGGCCGTCCATAGTAGCAATATTATAATCGACGTGTTCTCCTACATACTGAAAAAAAGTGCTTTCTCTTTGGACTCTTCCAACAACGTTTGATATACTGCTCCACATCTCTCAAATCGTTTTACCTCTAAGTACGAAGAGCAGAAGCCGAGATTGTGCAGTGTGTCAATTAAAAATCGGGATGATAAATGGTGATGCAGCTGCTAAGCCAATCCTATTTGTACAGGAGACATTAAACACCATTGTGTGCATGTCTACGTTATATCCTCTCCGATAGAAGATATTAAATGAGGCATGTCGACACCTATTGATGAAAGTAGTATACAAAGAGACGGACACACGAAGTTCAAACACTTCTCTACTGACGATATTTCGTTAAGAAATTCGTATGAATCCTTCCTGGTCGTAATGGATTTGATTTCACTTCTTATTATTCTTCCAACGACTTTGATACTGTGTTTGAAACTGGGAAGTTCAATATATCCTTATCCAATAATTTCAAATTGATTGGCTATCTCCGGATTTTCACTCCATACTTTTTTTGCCTCTCTTTGATCCACAAAATTGATCTTTAGTGCCGCATAAGGCAGAAAATGCCACTTTGCTGTGGAACAGTCTTTACTGCTACTTAAAAAACACTTCAGAATTTTCAGTTTCTGTTTGAACGAGTCCTCTCCCAATATCCTAGGAGCACGATCACCCCGTGAAAAAAAAAGAAGAAAAACAATCGAACAAGCTTGTATCTTTGACCATCTTACGCAAAAATATACAAAATTTTGCATTTTGGCTGTGAGTTTCCTCTTCATAGAGTTGTTCGGTATTTTGTATTGTATGGTGAAATTTCCATCAATCACCCTTTTGGGGGTGTTTTCCTCCTTTTTTGAAAATCAAGAACATTTCTCAGGCTCGCAATTTTTGATAGGTGACTTTATACGTAATTAATTCTAACCATTTAGAACCATCGTAAAAGTACAATTTTAGGTATTCTTTTTTTATGTATATGTTATTGTCAGAACTTGCTAAAACTGATACAAAATATAATTATATTGTTTTATAGATGGCAGTAGAAATGTTTGTCCTTACAGCATTTGATTTATTTTGATTGCATTTTTATAGTTCGTGTAATGATGAAGCAGGTGTCCCGTTACTGTCTAATGAATTTTCACCGGACGATTTAATAATTGAATTAGAAAAGCTCTTAGAACAGGTATGTGCTCTTATGTTTAACTTGATCAGTTCTGTTCCTTTTTTACAGTTGCAGTGCCACTGCAAAGCAGCAAGATAAGTACTGCTAGCTTTATTCAGGGGAATAGCTCCAGTATTTTTATTGGGGGGGGGGGAAGAGGCATCCATATCCGCATAGTCAAGGGGAATAGGCTATATCATATTTTTTTCCAATTACTGGGGGGGGGGGTCAACTAATCGCCTAATAGGAAGCAAAAATAATTCAGAAATGTAGTACCAAAAGTATATACTAAACTAGGGGTCTCCAAACTACGGCCAAAGGGCCACATCTGGCCCGCGGACAGATTTTCTCCGGCCCGTGGTGAGCTAACATACTTGAAAACTCCTTTTCGAGAACATGTTTTTTATAGCAAATTAAATTTAGTTTACTGAAGTATTCTAATTCTATGTTGAATAATTATTAATATGACATCTACATTGATGTGGTCATGGGCTAACTACTCATACCATTGTTTTAGGCTCATTGTTAATGTTTTTGTGATAAGTTGGATAAAGAAACACAGAATTGTAACGAGTAAAGACATGTATAAATGCAGAAAATTTAACTTCAGTATATAATAATTAACAAATTATTGAAATGAATCCAACTAACATTTTCTACATTTTAAATAAAAACATAACTTATAAAAAGCATAATATATATTAAATACTAATGAGATTTATATAATTGAAATTTTCTACTGACAATAGTTTGTAGTTTTGGACTAATTTTACTTGTACCAATTATTAAAAGAGATTTAAGATGCTCATCAGTTAATTTAGATCTGTAAACATTTTTGTGTACTTCATTTTGGAGAAGGTCTTCTCACACAAATAAGTAGTACCAAAAACAAAAAACAACCCACGAGCAAATTTATGCAAATTATCAAATTGACTCAGTGGGAGACTCTTATAAAATTCCAACAAAGATGAGTTTTAATATTTGTTCTTAATTATATTACTGCACTGTAGATCAATCATTTCCATTTGAAGTTCCGGGGCTAGGGTTTCAATGTCAGTATCAAAAGGATTCTGAAAAATCTTAATTTGATTCGCAATGGCATCAAAGTCCGAGAAACGAGCATCAAAATTTATTTTCAAAGCACTCGTAGTTTCGATTGCAAAATCGATATGAAACTCAGTCTCAGTGGTGTGGCTGAATATTTCACATGTTTTAAAATGTGAAAAACATTTACTTCATAGTTGCGATTGAAACAGTATCAATTTCTTCCGGAATGATTTGATATTAGTGTATAAATCAGGAAGATGCTGGTTTTCTCCTTGCAATCTCAAATTCAGTTCGTTCACATGTTTTGTCAAATCAACATAGAATGCTAACTTCCACAGCCATGCGTTGTTTTGTAATTCAGTAAGAGGGCTATGCTTTTCATTCAAAAAAATTTTTATCACTGCTCGAAGTTCAAAAAAGCGCTGAAGGACTTTCCCACAACTAAGCCAACGTACGGCAGTATGATAAGGTAAGTCATTTTCTCCAATCTCTTCAATAAATTGTCGGAATTTTCGGTGATTCAGCCCAAAAGATCTGATAAAATTAAGAGTTGATATGACTGGTTTCAGAACTTCAGACATATCCATACATTTTCTGCACAAAGACTGCTGATTAATGATACAATGTGAGACTAATTGTTTTGAACCACTGCCATTTTCTACAGCCTTTGACACAAAAGTGACCACTCCTTTATCTTTCCCATACATTTCAAGTCTCCATCAAAGGTTCTTTCGATTAATGGCCATTTCAACTCCTTTAAAAATATCTGTACCAGTAGTTGTGCCATGAATACTATACATATCAAGAGGTTCTTCATGCACTTCATAGCTTTTATCTACTCCTCGAATATAAATCAACACCTGAACAGTATCTGACACATCCGTTGACTCATCCAAGGCCAAAGAAAACCACTCAACATGTCCATTTTTGTCGAACAGCTGAGAGGATATATTTTCAGCGATATTTTCTACCCTTCGGGCCACAGTGTTTGCTGACATACTGACAGTTTTTAATAAATTTACCTTTTCAGGGCACATTTCTTCGGCTACTGCAATTGTGCATTCTTTGATCATTTCTCCATCAGTGAATGGATTTCCCCGTTTTGCAATTTCAAGAGCCACACGAAACCTGGCACGAGTTGCAGCCTCTTGTTCAGTTTTGAGTTTTGTAAATGAAGATTGCTGCGATTTCAATCCGCACTTCATAGCTTCGAATTTTTCTGTCCGCAAACTTCCTGTATATTTTGAGTAATTTTGCAAATGTTTTGTTTCATAATGACGTTTAATGTTATGTTCCTTGAGAACGGCTATGCTTTCATTGCAAATCAAACATAGCGCCTTGTTACTCAATTCAATTACGAAATACTGAAAATTCCACTGATCTTTGAATTTTCTGCATTCACTATCAATTTTTCGCTTCTTTTCCATACTACTAAATCCCACACAAAAGCAACAATTCAAATCAAAATACTGTTACAAAGATGTCGTAAACTTAAACACACACAAACATGTTTTAAGGAGGTACGCACTATTTTATTTCACAACAATGTCATAGGAACTGGCATGTGTTTGCACCACTAGCCTTCTTATATATTCCAATTACTGCCATCTAGAAATCAGTTTCCGCTTGTGTCCACCAGATGTCGTGTCACGTTACTCCTCATGGCTCGTACTCTACGACTAATCTAGAAATTACAGATAATAACAGGAAAACTAATAATATGCAGTGTTGCCGTTTTACGGACTTTTTTTTCATCAGTGGACTATTTCACTTCTTACCACTGGCAACAATGATAATATGGTTTTGGCCCTCGGAACTTACTGGAGTAATCAGTATGGCCCTAAGGCTGGAAAGTTTGGAGACCCCTTTACTAAACAATTGTAAATTTTCTAAGCAAAGTCAGGTAGTTTCGACTAGTTATCCTTAAAAATAACGTTTAAAAAGATTCCTCAGTGTCTTTGAGACTGTATTGGTAGAATATTTCAGAGTCTTGAGTTGAAGTTTTTCAAATAACTAACTGACGGATGTTCAATAAGTGGACCGTTAAATCTTAGTCTATACCTGAATATCAAAGATCTTTTAAAAATCTAAGATATGGTTCACGGATTGCCTGGACAGCAAAGCAAAAAGAAAATGGTCGAATATTTAAATTACTTTGCCTCAAAACCTTTGGCACTGAAACTTTTTGCAGGAAAGTTGGGATGTGCCATCAGCTTGCACTATTGATGTTTTTTTCCATATCATTGCCCTATCTCCCTAATCTGAGTTTACTAGACTAGATAGTATAATTTGCTTATCAGTACCTTAGATAGATAGATGGATAGATCAAACAGTTCGTGGTAACGAATTGTAAGTAAGGAGTGGCACGGCTCAATAGTAATCGAAACTCTAAAAATCGGAATTTTAATATCAATAGATATATCAAAAGAATCAGCTTAATATGCTAATTCCAAATATTCCAAATAAGATTTATCAAGTTTAGTGTTAGCAATCAAAAGTTACGAGCCTGATAAAATTTGCCTGCTTTTTGAAATAGGGCAGAAACAACCCCTAAAATTAGTGGAATCTTAATGAAAATCACACCATCAGATTCAGAGTACCGTAGAACCCTACTGTGGAAGTTTCAAGCTCCTAAATTCAAAAATGTGCTATTTTGCTATTTTTGCCAGAAGATCACGGATGCGTTTTTTTTTGTTTTTTTTTTTCAGGGTTTATTGTATTGAAATAATGGTCCTAGAAGATCGAAGATGGCGCTTTCGAACGGAAATTCAAAGTTCTAGTGCGCTTTTTAAGTGACATAAAAGATTGGAGGGCAACTGACCCCTCCCCCTCCCACGCCCATTTTTCCCCAAAATTATCTGATTAAAATTTTTAGATAGCCATTTTGTTCAGTATAGTTAAACGATCAAATAATTATGTCTTTAGGTATAAAATGACCCTCCACACTCCGTGGGGAGAGGCATGTAAGTTAAGAAATTCACCCATTGTTTACGCCTAGAATTTGTTATTGGGAAGTATACAGAATTTTTTTTTCTGGTTGGGGGTAAGCATGGGCACTGTTTCTGTTTTCTGTTTCTGTTCTGTTTTTAAAGTACCTGTTTCTGTTCTGTTTTTAAAGTACTTGTTTCTGTTCTGTTCTTACAAAAAAAAAAAACAGAAACAGATGACCTGTTTTTTATTTACCTGTTCTGTTCTGTTTCTGTTTTTATAATAACTATTTTGTCCTGTTTCTGTTTTTTTTTTCTAACTGTTTGATGGAGTTCGTCCGGAATGATGCAGACCTTGTCTGCTGACCACGTGCCTCTGGATATGGGGTCATCCCCTAACTAAACACTCCGATCAGGGTTGCTGCAACCTCATGTGGCGGGTGGAGCCCACCCCGGGAATATCAGTATCTAGGTTAAACCTAGCTCTAATCAGATTCCAGGCCTAGGGTCGGTTGGGCTAGTGACCATCCACCTGAAAATCAAGTGCTACGCAAAGTGACTGCATAGCCTCGGATCCGGACCTCCTTTTAAGATCTCGACCTACGCGCGTCAATGGACATGCTGACGACGTCAGAACCTTCTAGACCAAAGGGGGCTTCGAATAGCTACCTGGAATGTTTTGACCCTGAATGCACCTGCATCAAAGAACCTACTTTCTCAAGAACTTCGTAAGAATAAAGTGGCGATTGCAGGTCTCACAGAAACCCGTCTTTCTGGAAGTGGAGAAGAGCGAATAGGCGATAATCACTCGTTAGTCTGGTCTGGAGGGAGCATGAGAAGAAATGGTGTTGGCCTCGCGCTAAACGGCCTTGCAAAAAAGGCCTTACTCTTGCACGAAGCTGTATCGGGCAGAATAATGAAGGCCCGCTTTGGGCACAAGCATGGCAAGATGACAATTTTTGTATGCTATGCCCCGACCAACGATTCTGACGACGTAATCAAGGAAGAGTTCTACTCTGCTCTGTCCAGATGTCTGTCAACAGTTTCCCCCACGATGTCACTGTTCTTCTCGGTGACTTCAATGCTACAGTGCGAGATGATATGGGTGTTTGGCGTGGCACAATTGGACCTGTATACCCCCCACCCACTGAACGATAACGGCCTTCGCCTACTCGAACTGTGCCGATCCCATGAACTTGTGATTGCAAACACCTACTTTCAACGTAAGACTATCCACCAGTACACGTGGTATAGTAACAATAGTCACACAAAGACGATGATTGATTACGTCATTAGTTCTAAACATTAGAGATCATTACCGAAACGCTATGGAATTTACAAATCACAAGAGCCCAGAAATGCAGATCACAGGCTTTTATGTGCTGACGTCCAGCTGCTCCTCCATGCACAAAGATTGGAAAGAAAACCAGTAGCAGCGGATATTGGGAAACTAAAGGAGCCATATACTCGCCAGAAGTATAGTGTTGAGATATCAAATCGCTTTGAGCTCCTGGGCACACTCAACAACAGCAAAGACGCCTGGAAGTATTTTAAATCACAGACCAGCGAAGCAGCACAGCTGGTGCTTGGCAAGCGGAGTTTCTCGAAGAAATCGTGGCTAACTGACGAAACACTGCAGGTCATAGAGCAAAGGCGGAGGGCAAGACTTCTTGGGGACATGGCCACCTATCGGAGGCTCAATGGAGTGCGGAACAGACTTATTCACCGAGACTGAACTCAGTTTGTTGCAAGGAAAGCCGATGAAATCGAACTAGCAGCAAAAAAGAAAGACATGGGTGGCCTGTTCAAGCACCTCCGCAATCTCACAGAAAATAAAACACCAGCATTGGGACTCGTCCTATCCAGGGATGGGACACTTCTCTCTGATGAGGGTTCTTGTCTCAAGCGGTGGAAGGACCACTTCTGCTCACTCCTGAACAACACTAGCACGTGTATGCCTCCTACTGATAGTCCCAGCCAACCTGGCAGTCCAAGATACCAAACAGATGCTCCTCCAGACGAGCCTTTCAGCCCATCAGAAATTGGAAATGCAGTAAAAAGGCTCAAGAACAATAAAGCTGCCGGTATCTGTGGCCTGAGTGTGGAGCTGCTAATATATGCAGGTCCTGTTGTGCTCCTGTTTCTCCACACCTTGTTCTCTACAATCTGGCAAACCGAGATAATTCCCGAGGATTGGCGGAAGGGTGTCATTATCCCTTTATGGAAGAGAAATGGTTCTAGAAGCGACTGCTCGAGCTACCGTGGAATAACCCTACTGTCTGTCCCAGGAAAAATTTTCTCAATGGTCCTGCTAGATCGATGTCGAAATATCATTCGTAAAATCCGGCGACCGGAGCAAGCTGGTTTCATGTCGGACCGTTCAACCATCGAGCAGATTTTTACGATCCGACAAATCATAGAAAAAGCCGCGGAGTTCCGACAAAAAGCTTTTTTTACCTTCGTCGACTTCCGTGCTGCGTTTGACTCAGTGGACCGAGAAGCTCTTTGGCGGATTCTAGAATCGACAGGCCTCCCTGAGAAATACTGCAGACTCTTCAAAGCTCTACACCATGGGACGGAGAGCTGTGTTCAAGTGAACGGCCGCCGCAGCCCGTTCTTCCAAATCACAACAGGAGTGCGTCAAGGATGTGCAGTTGCCCCAGAGCTCTTCAATGTCATCATAGACTACGTTATGACAAGGACTACTTCACGTCTCAGCTTTAGACTCAAGTTTGGAGATCGTGTCATTACAGATGCTGATTTTACCGATGACTTGGCCATTCTGGCGGACTCCATGGAGCAGTTGCTGGAAGCGCTTCGAATCCTACGAGAAGAGGCTGCAAAAGTAGGACTGCAGATAAACTGGACTAAAACAAAATTATGGCCATAGACCCATCCTCTCCTGCTGCCAATCCTTCAGTTAGCCTGGATAGCACCACTAGCATCAAAGTTGTCCAAAGGTTCACCCACCTGGGCTCCATAATTTCTTCAGATGGCTTGCTTTTTTCTGAATTACAAGTAAGAATATCCAAAGCGTCTTCTGCCATGGGCAGACTGAACCGTCACCTCTGGCGAAAACCAAACATCAGTCGCACAACGAAGCGGCGGATTCTCAACGCCCGCGTCGGCTCTGTGATGCTCTATGGAGCTGAGACGTGGCAAGCTTTAGCCGAAACCCTCAAGGCAATTGATGTCTTTCAGTCGAAGAGCCTGAGGAGGATCGAAGGTCTACGATGGTTCGACTTTGTCAGCAATGAGAAGCTGCTGCAGCTCACCAAGCAGTCTCGGTTTTCGACCCAAGCAGCCGAGCGAACACTATGATGGTTCGGACATCTACTTCGAATGCCTCCACACATACCTGCGAAAACAATCCTTGACTTTGACCCTGTCAAAGCCGGTTGAGAGCGACCTCGCGGCCAACCGAAAAAACAATGGTCTGACAGCCTGTCTGAGTTCTTGACGATGGCAAATATCAGGTTGAGCGATTTGCAAACGCTTGCCATGGACCGAAGTGGATGGAGGAGGCAGACGTCACTCTCTACGCCGAGCAGCGCCCGGCAGGAGACATAAGTAAGTCAAGTAAGTCAAGATTCGAAAATGAGATATAAAGAAATTTCGAACCTACAAAATAGTGTTTTAAATTGTAATTTGAAATTTTGAAGAAGCGTGGTTACGCCCCATACAGTTTTTGGAATTTGAGCGTTAATATAAAGCAGAAGTAAGTAAAATGATGGCACTCAGTGTGTCTACCATATCAAATATACTGCTAGATTGTTTAAGCTAGGCAAAATTAGGTCTTAGGAGTCAGATGAGAGTAGGTAGGTGTGTAAATGGGAGAACAGTAAAGGTGCAGTTTTGTTCCACTAAAACAACTTATTTTTTGTGTATGTTATTCAGTCAATTGAGCAGCATATTTGCACAGATAATGTCTAGGTGAAGCAGAATTCAAACAAATCACTTATTGCTGTATATTCTGGTTGTATTGGTAGGGCCTCTGTATTCTACATTACATGGAAAGTAATCTGCACCTTTAACCAGGAAAATTTTAATTCAACGGTTTTTATGGAATTTATGCTGCTAAATAACAGAAATTTGCAATCATTACCATACTAGCCTATACATAATAAATACCGATTATTAATTGCAAATTTTCTTTAACGCTTAGCCAGAGAGGAGTGTAAGTGCATTGAAGTCTTATCTAGTAAAAATATATGTTTTTTCTGGCACTTTTTATTGCATCATCATAACAACATATAAGTTTTCAAGATGCCAAATATACTTTTTCTACCATCTCTAAATATAATCAATGGAAACCCTTTCAGGGAAAAGCCTAGAGTTGAAACAGTGGCTTAGCTAGCTGATTCTGGCCTAGCTGGCCAAAGTCTTATAAAATGCTGATACACTTTTCTCATTCTCTAGAATAACACATCTACCGGTGAACAAGGTAATTTTTGCAATACAACACAATAAATTAAGAAAATGCCACTAAGCAGTATATTGTTTCTTGTATCTGTCTCTTAAAAACCTATTATAGAAAAGTAAATTCCCGTAAAAATTAATATTATATTATATGATTTATTAACACTAAAAGCCCTATTGGGCCATGGTCAATACACAATACACTTCAAGAATAATAAATGAAATAACCTTAAAATACTGTATATTATTATACTGTGCTGCAAATTGTCTAAGTTTTTAGGAAACCGTAGTTAGGAGCTGTCATTTTGCTTTTATTTGCCGACAGGTTTTCTTGGCTCATTGCGCAAACGAAACCGCCCAGGGGGAAATTGGCCCTTTCCCCTAATTACGCCACTGAGGTGGAAGAGGTCAGATATTTGGCTGGAGGTGCAATTTTCAACATGGTAGGCTACTGGAAGGTGCTTCTAATTTTGTGAAAAATCCTAAAATCAGCCTTTATAAGACAAGCATGATGTCATTTTCTGATGACGACTTGGATGTTCCAAGACATCTCTCTGGGTACCCTACGGAAAAAAGGAAGCAAAGGAAGTATTAGGTGCAACTTCTGAAGAGCGTCTCTAAAGGCTAAGGAAGTCTCTGCCATGACATTTATATATTATCTTAAAAGGAAGCACACAATTGATCATGCACAAAGATAAAGTATACGCGGCTGATGCAGAAAATAACAAAACCAAACCAACTAAAAAAATATATCAAGTCAGGCTACTTCCCTTGAGAGAGCTCCAGATAGTAAAGCAAGTGAAACAAAGGGCAATGGATTAGTGAAATTTGGAATAAGAAGAGCAGAGATACGACGATTTTTATTTCCAATCGATCAAATCAAGCTGGTCTGCGGATGTTCTGCTGCAAAACCTTGTTTAAGGAAAAATTGCCACTTTCTACGTTTGATAAGCCAGATATGAAACAGCTTATTAAAAAAAAACAACAACAGGGGGCTTGAAGCACCATTTGGGGGTACTATCCATCGTCACATAAGTTTTGCTGCAAGAAAAAAAAGAAGTTCAGAAGGCTGCTTTAAGATCTGCCACTCAGACTAGCTTGACTTTTCACTGCTGGTCTGCAAAAGGATCTGGCTTTATAGGTATCACTGCCTATTACCCCAGGAAGATGAAAAATAAACAGAGGTTGCACCACTATCTTTCACATTTCAAGAGGCATAAGCATTCTCATACAACTACTAACATCCTTTCAGCAATCCAAGTTGCAATCAGGAAGTTTTCAATGACAAATAAGATGTTCCGCGTTGTGACTGATTCTGGGAACAATGTCACCGAAGCCTGTAGGATATGAACCCTTTCCTGAACTTCAGGTTTTTAACATTGTCTTCATTCATCTTTTGCACGCATTCTTAGATTTTTGTCCACTCGAAGCATCCTTGAAGAAGATTGCTTGGAATCCTTTGATGAAGTCGAAGATGTCGATCCAACTGTTGAAAACGATTGAGACGGCCTTTCTGTTCCTTGTTCTGAAAACTCCGGAAATGAAGATACGCTTGCTGAAGAATCTGAATAAACCGATGCAGTGTCTAAAGAAGAGGGCGGTGAAAGTAATAGAGAAAAAGAGTGGGGAGCTGGGAGTCTGTCAAAAAATGAGGTTGCAACACAGGCTATCCGATCCGGAAACACGTTACACTTGCTCAAACATTGATAGTCGAGGTTATCACTACCCCTTTTCCTTTGTGACTGGACTATGAAAACGTGCCTAAATAATCAAAAGCATGCCCACTCGTATTCTTAAAACAAAATTCTGATGTAGTAACACTTTCTATAATGAAGCAAGTGTATGGGTTGGAGAAAGTATTTTCTGCCGCAAAGTGAAAGAAATTTTCGAAATAAGTTATCAAAAGTACAATTGTTATTATGTTGCATCCCTTACCTATTAAGAGAAGAGAATGCTTAAAGAAAGTACTGTGTAGCGAAGGGTCTAAGTTTCTTTGAAATTCAGAATCTGAGAAATTTCATTTTATATATTTACTTAAGAATGAATTCGGTGAAGAACATTGTTTTCCAGCGCAAAGCGCCGTAAAAATATACAAAGTACCCTTAAACCATGAATTTTCCTTTTGATTTGTCTGTCACACAAATTGGCTAGAAAATAATTAATCTTAAAAAGATGTTTTAAGATGCGAGGCAACGAAAATTTTTGATTTGGTGGTAAGAAGTGTCATTTTTCGGCACATTATTCTTCTTTTATGCATTGTTTCAGATGGCTTCCAAACATCAGGATGGGGGAAGGGGAAAGCTTGGTCTGGAAGGGGAGACTGTCCCCCGCCAAAGTAACTATGGGCTCTGCTTAAACACTTGTGACTTTGAGCTGACTGCGCAATTTGACGACGAAAATTACTTTATTTTTAAAACGTCTCAAATAACTAGTATATATTTCTGGGAAATTCGAGGAGATTCAGTATAAAAATAAAAGCGCATTTTTGTAAAAAAGGAACGGGAAAAGGGATGAAAATATCCATAAAAAAGGATGGCGATGTTGTATGCACAGACAGTTTTTCGCCCCTTTATTGAAAAACTGGTCTTTTTGCGGAAAATGCTGCAATAATACTGATAATAAACCAAAACGTATGATTTACAATTTTTTTCTTCTTTAAGCTTTAAGTGTTCAAAAAACAGCTATTTAAACAGCTGTTTTTTTGAACGAAAACAGCTGTTTTCTGATTTTACCAAAAAACAGAACAGAAAGTGAAACATGTCTTCTGTTTTTTTGTTGACCTGTTCTGTTTCTGTTCTGTTTCATTAAAGCCCTGTTTATTTTTTTCCTGTTTCTTCAGAAAAACAGAACAGTGCCCATGCTTAGTGGGGGGGGGGGGGTTGCTTGCGTTGGATTTCTATAGGGAGAATCTTCTTTGGGGAGGAAAATTTCTGGGGGGAGGGGGGGAGTAATATGCCAGGGGAAACGTTACATTGGGGGATTTGACAAAATTACCATACGAATTTCTTTTTAACTGTCTTACATTCTTTTTGCCAAATTTTTCACGTGGAGATGTTCCGGGGGAATTATCCAGGGGCTTTTTCACGTGTGTTTTGATTTCCGGGAAGTAGTTTTCACGGATTTCTGGAGTTATCAAAAAACCGATTAGAGATTAAAGTCTTATTCAAATAAAAGAATGCTATGGAAAATTTTTCAGGCTGAATCGCCTGCAAGCGATTTTACAGGGAGGGAGAATTCTTAGCGAGGATGGAACTGCCTGGAGGGAATTTGACGGGGGGGCCCACTTTACGCTGGATAAAACTTTCACGGAGGAGTTTTCCGTGAGTGGGAGTGGTACATTTCATAGAGGGTGAGTCAGATTTACCGGCATTATTTGAAAAATGAACAGAAATTATTCTATTTATGAAATGTTGCCCCCTCCTCTATACCTTCCACTTTACGCTAAAGCTTAACTGTTTGTCCCAATTTCTTAAGAGCGTCTACTGAAACACGGGGACCGTTTAATCAGAATAGGAAGCTTTTCTGAAAGTGCTAACAGCTTTAGCGTAAAGAGGAGGGTATTGAGGAGGAGGTAACCCTTCATATATGGAATAAATCCGCCAAAATTAAAATGCCATTTTTTTTTTTTTAATGTACAGTGGACCAAATTCGAACCTCCATTAGTTGAAAAACGTTCAGAAATTAAATTAAAAAAAACAAGTTTTTTTTTAACTGAAAGTAAGGAGTGACATTAAAGGATAAAACGAACAGAATTATTCCGTACATGAAAGGGGCTGTCCCTTCCTCAACACCTCGCTCTTTGATGTTGAACACCTCGCTCTTTTGAATACCTATGATGTTGCATGTGCTCTCTGGATGCACACAATGCCCCTTTTGATTTAGCTCAACCCCCTCCCCCTTTCAATATTCTCAGGAAGTTTTGAATTAATACCCTTAGCAGTTCCTGAGATATTAGACACCCTTTTCAGCACCTGAATGGAGATAACGTGATTGAATTTAGTTCAGCATCTCTCTTAACATTCCTTGAAATTTTCAGTAGCAGTCACTGTTTCAATCAGACTAGTAGCAGTAGCAGTCATAAGTAGTCGCATTGGTAAGAATTCACAGGCGCAAGTAGTTGTACTTGCAGTTGCAATTAGTCCAAGACGCAGTCACAAGTAGTCGCAGTCGTAAGTACTCGCAGTCTCCAGTCGTAGTTGCAAGCAGTCGCAGTTACTAGTAGTTACAAATAGTCGAAATTGCAACTAGTTGCAGCCGCAGTCGAAACTAGCCGCAGTCGAAATTTTCAGCAGCAGTCGCTGTTGCAATCAGACTAGTAGCAGTCGCAGTCGTAAGTACTCGCAGTCACCAGTCGTAGTCGCAAGCAGTCGCAGTCACTAGTAGTTACAAGTAGTCGAAGTTGCAATTAGTAGCAGCCGCAGTAGGAAGCAGTCGCAGCCATGGGTAGTCGCAATTACAAGTAGTCACAAGCAATCAGTTACAGTAATAGAAAGTGGCCCTGAAATTTTCAGTTCAATCTATTAGCAGTTTCTAAGATATTGTAGATACGCCCTTTTGATAGCATGGATGTATACCATGTCCTTTTATTTAGTTTAACATCCTCCTCAACGTTCTCTGAAGTTTCACCTTAATACCATTAGTATTTTCAGAAACACTGAGGATCAAACATTCTTTTCTTTCCCAATAATAAGCCCTATATGTAGAAAACAATGGACAAACTGCATCATTTACAAACCTTGCCCCAGAGGCTCTGGGGGTCCATAACATCCCCAGAGGCAAGGCTATTAGACCTTTTGACTATTTTGAGCAAAATGGCTATTTCAAAATTTTGATCACTTTTGAGGGTTGGGTAACACTTAAAAAGACCGAGGGTGAATGGTTGCCCTTCGATCACTTTTCAACGTCCCCTTCAACATACCTCAATGCCCTCAACTTATATTCAACTTATATATATTATATTTTTTCCAAAGAGCCACACCACATGGAAGTGGTCCTCATAGAAACTTCGGAGGTTGTTCATTCGATTGGATATCGAAATTTCCAGTGCCCTTTTTACGAATCAAAAGTCATTTAAGGTTAATCAGCGCTCATGCCCTTTTTTGCTGCCCTACGCCCAAAACATCCGTTCAAAATTGTGCATTTGTTCAAAATAGTTTAAAAGTCAAACAAAACTATGCCCCCGGAGATGGTATGACCACCAACAGTCCAGGAGGCAAGGGCTGTAAGTTTTGCAGGTTACCCATTGTTTACATATAGGGGTTGTTTTTGGAAAAGGGGGGATGTTTGAACTGGGGCCTCCAAAAAGGCTTCGAGTATTAGGATAGAACTTTCAGGATATGTTGAGGTAGATGCTGAAGAAAATCAAAACACACTATATGCATGCTGGTTGTCAAAAGAGCGCGTCAGCAATATCTCAGGAAAGGCTGAGTGCATTAAGTTGAGTGCATTCTTTTTTTTTTTTTTTTTTTTTTTTTTTTTTTTTTTTTATTAATCCCACCTCCTCTCCTCTCAGTGGCACTAACATTAAAAAACTACTTTTAAACATTACAAAAATCTAAATGCCACCTACACTCTACATTTTACTCAAATTAGCAGCCAAAGAGTGGTCTTCGCATTATTGTACTTCTACTAAAATAATTTCTAATCCATATTAACAATAAAATAAAATTCTCTCCCGCAGAGAAGACGTCCCCCCTCCACAGGAAGTCCCCGCTTGCGGTGGCCATTTACAACAACAGACAAAATTTTCTCAAATTCCAATTCTGCAAAGAAGCCACTACTAAAAAAAAAAAAAAAAAAAAAAAAAAAAAAAAAAAAAAAAAATGCCCTCAACTTAATGCACTCAGCCTTTCCTGAGATATTGCTGACGCGCTCTTTTGACAACCAGCATGCATATAGTGTGTTTTGATTTTCTTCAGCATCTACCTCAACATATCCTGAAAGTTCTATCCTAATACTCGAAGCCTTTTTGGAGGCCCCAGTTCAAACATCCCCCCTTTTCCAAAAACAACCCCTATATGTAAACAATGGGTAACCTGCAAAACTTACAGCCCTTGCCTCCTGGACTGTTGGTGGTCATACCATCTCCGGGGGCATAGTTTTGTTTGACTTTTAAACTATTTTGAACAAATGCACAATTTTGAACGGATGTTTTGGGCGTAGGGCAGCAAAAAAGGGCATGAGCGCTGATTAACCTTAAATGACTTTTGATTCGTAAAAAGGGCACTGGAAATTTCGATATCCAATCGAATGAACAACCTCCGAAGTTTCTATGAGGACCACTTCCATGTGGTGTGGTTCTTTGGAAAAAATATAATATATAAATAATTTATCGAGGGCTTAAAGCTCTTTACTACAAGCAATGCTAGAGCCCTGCCTACAAATGACCACAAGTACACTACAAATGACTTACTTCTGAAAAATGAATCAGCAGGCTTGCCTTTTTTTGCCTTTTTTATTTTTCTCACTCTAGTCTGTGTAATATAGCTTCTGTAGCAACAGTTTAAGGTTTATCCCTCTCCTGATGATATTTATAAAGGGCATAAGTCTTTGAAAAAGATTAAGGATGCTTTTTCTACTTGCTGGAATAAAGTACATCATGGTGCTCAAAAGGAAATTAAACTGTGTCCATCTAAGACAGAAGCCAGTTGTCATTAAAGTTCATTATTTTTGTTAACAAATAACAGACTAACCCTCAAATATCTTCAGAATAAGTAGAAGAGGCTAACGTTTATGCTCCCTCGGCATTTATTATGATAAGAAATAGATCAAAATATTTAGTTATTTATTTATTGGTCAAATTGTTAAATAGCTATATAACAGTTGGCTGCTTGTGAGCAATCTGCTTTTTTCAGCTAAATTTGTTGAATTTTTGGGTTACTGAACTTCCAGAAAACTTTCAACTGAAAAAGTTATGCTCAAGAAGGGAAATTTGCATTACCAATGAATGTGAGGAAGGCTAACCGTCTATACACGAAGAATGAAGTGTCTTGGAGGCCACTTTGATTAATTTTACTCTTCTACCTGTTTTTTAGTTTCAAAGGACTTTATTGATTTTTAATCCTATATATTCATAATGATCACGATTGGAAGCCAGGAATTTATGGAAAGTTTATTTCCAAGACGGAAGTAGTTAGTGCTAGTATTTTTTATTATATTCAATTTAGTTTCTATGTGTATCCCTGGGAACGATTAACCTCTTTCCACACTATTTAAGAACATCCTAATTTTTTGGTTCCAATTTAAAATTGTCCAAGTACCGTATTACAATTCCTCCGGGGTTGACACAACCCAGCAGAGCCCGGGGACATGGATAGTAAGTAAGATTGCTGAAAGGTAAAATATTAGGTACCCTAGCATTACTTGTCTATAAAAGTGTACTAATTATATTAACCTTTCATTTATTATAAAGGTAAACACAGAATCGTTCCTAAGGTTGATGGTGCTTAGGGAAAAATTAATTATAGTGCCCCCTTCCCGACATAAATATAAGCAAAAAAAGCAGAATCAAAGTGAAAAATCTGATCAAAGTGGTCAATCCCCCAGACGTAGCGCCCCCCAGTTGCTGCGCCAAGGACAGCTGACTCGCCCCCCCTCCTTAAACGGCTCTGGGTAAACAGTTTTATGAAGCCATTTTTATACATTTATTTCAGAATAGACAGTTGGTCAAACGAGTATTTAATAGTATCCATAATGATTCAAATGAAAAATATCTAGTTTACCTCCCTGAATTTTCAAAGAAAACACATTCCAGAATCTAATTAAACAACTGTCATATTTTCTTTCTAGCTAACAGCTATAAATTCGTCTTTAAGAGATGAGTATGCTCAGAACTCGTCAACTTCTGCACCTTTTGTTCTTCAAAGGCACAATGATGTTTTACAAGAGTATCGAAATGAATTTTTCAGAGTTAGAGATCGCTGCGTGAAAAAACAAGAAAGAAATCGACTTTTTGAAGGTGGGAGCAGGTAAAGTCATCGTTAAATACCTTTTGGGTTTTGGGGTATGTAAATTGTGATACGGAGCATTGTGATGGATTGAAGATACTTATCGTATTGACATTTTATTACTATTATTATTCATTTGCATACCCGTCATACAAAAATAGAAAGACGAAGCATAAACAAAGATAAAAATAAAACAAAATCACAGTAAACACAAGAACAAACAATTACAAAACACAGCAAGTGCTTCAATAAGCTATTGGGTCAGTACCGAAGACCAAGGATGGCTTAGCCTCAATAGAGGAGTATTATATATAGACACTTGCTTTTCTACAGAGATAACAGGGTCAGCTGAGTTGAATTTTTGATATGATAAGAATTGCGGGTCCTTGGAGGGAAACATAGAAGATATTCTGTAAAACGAAAGAAAACTGAGCGGCATTTAACTTATCTGAATTTTTAAACATTTTCCAAATACTATATTTAAATATTTAATATAGTTAAAAAGTTTCGAAAGCAAATCGTGGTTGAAGATAGCTTATTTGTGACGGAATATGCATCAGATAGTCTGACTTGAAGTCCAATGTGAGCTATTAGGAATTGACCCGTGTGCTTTATTGAGGACCCAATTGGGAGACCAAGGTAAGTGATGTGATCAGTTGGCTTGATCCTACTGTTCTCTAGAAATATATCCGCTGGCGGCGCTTAATTTCTGATGGGGAATAAAACCTCAGACTTTTTTGCATAGAATTGAATATCGAATTCTTCATACTAGGATTGAGGCGACGTGAAAACATAGCTAATGTGCTAGATAGTGCAACACAAGTTCCGAATATCGCTTGCATAGCAGACGAGAGAAAAATTAAAGCCAGCGAGGATGCAAGACGTGGGAGTAGTTGACTGCGCATGGAGAACTCCGTTGTTGAAGAGTGAAGGGGAAGAAACGGCACCTTGACAGATACCTTTCTTGACGTCAACAAAAATATCAAGAATAACAGAAGTGGGTGTATGGACAAAGGCTGAATGGTACATTGGAAGGCCGTCGGCTTCCGAAGATGAATGAAGCATTAGGAAAACTTTTAGATGAGAAAACCTGTCACGGAGGGTTTTGATGTATGAAAGACTCACTCAACGCTTTGCTGTATAGAGAAGTATAGCAGCGTGAATCAAAGAGTCAAACACTACGTACATCGGATTCTGTAGTAAGAGAATTTTTTGTGATGCATCAACATCGATCAGAGCGTTTGCAAGAACGGACAGAGTGTGGGCACAGCTGGAACATGGCTGGAAACCAAATTGATATGGTGGAATATAACACTTCGCATTCAGATGGTCGATGAAGAGCCGTTTGAAAAGATTGCAGAAAGTAGTAGCCTACGTTAAAGGGCAGAACGACGAGCACTGGGTTGTGAATTTATCTGTCTTTGGTATTGGTGTTCTTTGATAAAATCTCAATTAAATGCGCATCAAATGTTCAATCTAATTTTTTCAGAAAATTAAACAGCAATAAAGCAGCCAAGAAAACAGCTTTTCATATTTCAAAATTGATTGCGGAAAAAAACAAAAAAAAAACTGTAAAGATTGAATTAATCAAAAGTACAGAAACTGTAGATATTGAAATTTTAAATACGAAGGTGAGATAATCACCTTCTAGAAATAAATCATGAGTAGATATTGGTCAGTGAGTTCTAATGTAATTTCACAACTTAAAATCGACTGCAGTTATTCTTGACCCTTCGGTTGTTTTCCACTGCAACTGGACAGATTAACCGGTGTCGGCTATTCTGGCCAAGAACGTCAAATATTTTTTTAGCCCCCTTTCCCCCTTGACCCATCTTAGGTGTAAATATACCTGAAAACCAAGACTCTATAATATTTTTCTTTTAAATGTTTTAAAATTATGAAGCTTTTAGGGTAGTATTACGTATATACTACCCTATACTGCTATATATATATATATATATATATATATATATATATATATATATATATATATATATATATATATATATATATATATATATATATATATATATATATATATATATATATATATATATATATATATATATATATATATATATAAATATATATAAATATATATATATATATATATATATATATATATATATATATATATATATATATATATATATATATATATATATATATATATATTATATTATATTATTTATTTCATATAATTATATATTTTTGTCTAAGTGTAATGCATATTTGATTGTCTAAGTTTCTACTTAACCAATTTAAACAGACAGATTTTATTTCCGCCGTCTTTAGTGCTTTTATACCCTTTTTTTAAATACTGTTGGTAATTTGGGCAGAATTTCATGAGCCTAGGTATAATGTTATAGAACTGAAGGGAAGAGTTCTAAATGTTGGCTATGGAGTTTATTTCACTTGGCGTAATTTTAGTCAGTAAATAACTAGCAGTCGGCTTATATAATTGATGGAATGTTAATACTGAAAATATAGATAAATTCACTTCAATCTTAAAGCGTTCAAATGATATTAGACTTTCTCTGAAAATCTGTTTTAGTAATTTATTTTCTTTTTTTTTAGTTCTTTTGGTCAAGGGAATTCAGGATTGAATAGAAGAAATGAAATCTACATGAAGGAACATGATCATTTAAAAACGTAAGAATTATATTTCTGTGTCTTCGGTAGCCATTAGAAAGGTGTTTTGTCTCATTTTACGTCAAACGGGAATATTTAGTATCCAATCCAGAGTATGGGGAACTAATGAGAGTGGAAACTGGCGCTAGTGCCTGCAAATCACGCTCTCTAGTGTTGGTGACACTTGGTATTTTTTCAGTGTAATAATAAGCACAATTAATTTAATCAGTGTAATTTGTAAAATTAGGACGTAATAAATTTGTGATATCAGTTCCTGACAGAAAAATGATTGCAGAGCTTGACAAAATGACAAGTGTCGCCACATGCTAGATGGCTTTTGTAGTTATTTTCATGTCGATACTAAAGCGAGTTTAAACTCTTGTAAGTTACCCATACTTGAGGATGCAATCCCCTTTAACCAACAACCTTATATTGTCGCTATTATGTGGCATTAAAGGCTGCGCCATTTGTGGTAATAATGTCTGACCGCGCCAAATGTAATGTTGGGGGATTTTAAATGTTAATGTTGGGGGGCTTAAATCTATATACCGATCGCGCCAACTGCGCTGTTAAGGTTTAAAGCTGTGAACTTGCATCTTATCAGTTCTCCGATCGCGCCACTTATAACGCTAAAGATTGTTCCATCGAGGACTGCGCCACAGCAATGGGGAGCAAGGTAAATGGGTGACCGCGCCACTCGCTGAATGCGAGAAAATAAAATGCGTAACTATAGTAGGTTAGAAATTCTCCAACTATCAATCCAGGAGTGTAACCTCACTTCCTCGAGTTATCTCCTTGTCAATCGGATTCCTGGGAGCGTTACCAATGGAGTACAATTGAACTATTTACCTACTATGCGGTGCTAGATACAGACGGACAAGTAAAATAACACGAATAGAAAAGTAATAGGTTTATTAGACTTACATATTTAGGTGTACAGAAATATACGCATATATGACAAACTTTAGTAACATCGAAAAATGAATGCTCTCATCATAATGCCCCCATGATTATAATAATGACAGCATTACAATGCCTGAATGCCTCGAAAAACGCTTTTTCAACACTATAAGACACTATTATTGATTCTGCGCGCTAAGAGCTATTTCACGATTGGCCCAAGTCCTTTGGAGGGCCCGCTACCTTGTAATTACGTTTTCAAACTAAACTTATTATGCTAATTACCCATATAGTGCTTTTTTTTTGACATATTTGATGATTAAACATTCATGTTGGTATAATAACTGAAACTTCCTGTGAAGATTGTATCTAGTGATTTTTTTATTGCCATGCATCTCCTCAAAATTCAAAACCGTCTCCCGTGATTAGCGTCGATGTTTGGCTGAGACTAAAATGCAGTTTTTTTTTGCTGACCAAGAATTTTTCTTTTTGAAACGGGATTTAAACTTAATTAGGGGAAGTTTAATCTATGTCGGAATTATCCTTAGAAGGAAAGTAATTTTATTTTTTTGTATTTTAAATTCCTTTCTTCCTTTCTAAAGTTCATCTACCGGACTAAGATTATCTATGGTTCTAGCCTAGCTACTATACTAAAGATTTTTTTTCTCTACATCTAACACTAATGACTTTTACATTCCCAACAAGGTTGGGGCTGTTCTATTTTTACTATAAGATTTTTTGAAAATTCACCTTTTACAAGTTTTTTTTTATTTTGTTAACTATAGGATAATTATGCTTCCAATCTACGCTAAATTAATGGGGAAATAAATTTATTTTACATTAACTCTATCTAAGTAAATAACAATACATATATATATATGAACGATTCAAAATGTTCACTACATTCACTGACAATCCTTGAAATATTTTCACTTAGTTTGTTCGTTATATAATTCTGATAATAAGTTATCAAAGTTGTTTTTCAAAACTATTTTTTATCATAATTATTAAAATGTTACATGTGTAAATTCAAGCCTACTTCACCACCGTACGTGTCTCGTAGCGTACTCACTCCTTCTGTTCTAAATTATGGTCCTTCACTCCTTTCGTCTTATAAAAAATTTTAAAACACTTACAGTATAGTTTCTTCACAGAACAGCTGGAGCATGGTTATGTTCATTTTGGAAGAAATGCTTTCTCTAATTGTCAAACGGGAAATGAAGATCCAAGGTACAAATATGTGGACTCTTGATATAAAATTTCATTTTCATCTGCTTTTTTTTGATTATTCATGAGGTGCTTTATACTTAAGGGGTTGACAACTGTGACTGTGTTGATAGTAGATGATTTGATTTTCTTCCCAGGATATCGTTCTTGGGATATTTTAAAGTACATAGAGAATGTAATTATTGTATAAAATTGTTCGTTTGTGCACTTAGAGATTATAGTTCTCTTATAAAATTGTTCGTGCATGGCTTGCATCTATTAGCTTTTGTGGTGATTCCTTGGTTAATCACAGGGGAATTGATGTTTGGATTCGGAATGGGTCGACATCAAACTTTAGTGACTCCTTCAACATATTGTCTTTAACTTGTGGGAGGAGTATATTGTCACTGAGAGGTTAGTCACTGGGATTAATTTTTGTTTCTGTAATTCAATGGTTGGTTTCCAGGTCCATCTTTCAGAAATTATCTCGTAACATTTATGGGATAACAGAGATATGAACTTTTCGCATTTGATAGAGGTGATAGGATGGGTTCCGAGAAATTGTCGAAAGTGATTCGACGCGTGAATCTGCGACACATAAATAATTTTTGGGTTCATCAAATATCATAACTATACAGTCATATGGTACAGGCTTGTATATGGAAGTATTTTAGAAACCCGATTTTGGCTCCCAAAAACTTCTAAAATGAGAATTCCTGGGTCCATAAGGATTATCAACTGGTCGATGGGGTTCTCAGGATTTATGTGTTTGTATAGTTCGATAATGCACTAGATACTGAGATTCAAATATAGTGTTACCTGATACGTAATATGGTTTGTGGTCGAGGAAACAACGATCAAAAGGTAACCGTAATTTCGTAAACGAAGCTAGGACGAAAATTGCCTGGAGTCTAAGGTGAGTACTCTTTGTTGATTGAGGTATGATCAAAATAGATGCTACTAGGTTGTATCTGTACTGGACAAGGTATTGTAATTAATGGTTTCCGATAGGTCATTCCAATTCCTGTAATAAAAATAACGAGGCAGAATCACACGTTCTTTAAAACGAGTCGTCATAATACATAATAAGCAATATAATTGGTTACACTTAATGGTTAAAGTTACGCTACAAGGCAATATTAAGCAAATGCTAATGTTAATGCACATGTATTGATTTAAAAAAATGACATTGTTACTTTAAATAAGGTCTCTTATTATTTCCCTTAGTATACGTTATTACACACGCTTTATCTTAATCTTCTTCAGTCCTTATTTAATTCTACATTAGATTTAAAATAACCATTTAAACCTAAGTTACACTACATCATTTATTTTGAGGTCTCAGTTTACAACATATTTCAAGCCTTCATTGTTCACGCACGTCCGTGCTGTTTAAGAAACGCATGTTGCAGCGTCGTAGCCGCACGGTTTTACGTAACGACACTTACAATGAGGGAACAAGACATAGCAACGACGAGTGGAGACCTCTATACCCACTCGTTTTCTAATGTCTTCCCTTTTTCTTGGCTTAGACGTTCTCATGGGGTTCCGGGTTTAACTTCTGCATTTCAGCCGTTTTCCCGGGTTCTTTCTTTGGGTTTTGCCGTATTAGTCTCAAAACTCTTCCATAATTAAAAGTCAGTAAGGTTCTCATAGTCAGGGAAATCGTGAATACGAAACATACGGTCAGTAGTATGTTCCACCAAGAATTTTTTGAGAATAATCCGCATCTATTATCCACGTACGTTAATCTCTGGTCTTCATTAGTAAATAGGGGGATCTGGGAGTCTAATGCTTCTCTTATCTTTGCAAGTGGTAACGTTCCTTTATTCTTTTCTATTTTGGACCATATTGAGGTTTTCATTTCCTCACTTTCTATATTGGGAATAGTGTACGACAGGTTAATTGCCTTGAAATTGATTATTTTGGGACTTATTATATTTGTGCTTAGGAACTTTAATTCGAATACTATGTCATTTTCATTACACTTATCTGTGTCTATGTACATCAAATAGACCAATAGATCGTTCGGAAGCTCTAGGTTTTTCAACGTATTCGATATATCTTTCTTATGTATATTTTCACGAATTACTTTGCGACATCGTTCAGCTAAGGAAAGCGGATTATTTATGGCTTTTATTACTGTAAAAATTAATTGTATGTGCGACGCATTACAACATTTTTGTTCACGCACAATAATGTCAAAAGTATTGATATTATTGAATATTATTGAATATTTCCCTGGTCTAGATATCATTGTAAGTATTCCCTGGTTTTGATTTTTTTTTCTTTTTTTCTTTTTTTTACTCGTGAGCCAAAAGTTTTTAAATTATTATTCCTTTTATGACGCCTATCCATTAAAAATATTTTAATCCTATACTGACTAAGGGTAATTCCGTCTATCGGGTTTTTTAACCGTTCTACCCGATTGTGTTGTTACTTTTTCTTCTGTTTCTTGTGGTTTTTTCTTTTTTGGTTTTGCTAGGGATATAATATAAAACTTTTTGTATTGTTTTTTCAAAAATTGTTGACCTTTTAGTTTTGTTTATTTCGCGTACGCGGCCGCTGAAGTCGGGGTGGATTTAACGCTATCTTTAAATCAAATATGGTATGAGTATCCTTCAGACTCTTAGGAACTGGTTTCCGATGATTACGCATTAAAACTTTTAGAAGTGGCACCTCGTTTTTTTGAGGTATCACCTGCCCTTCCTTCGTAAATTTCTACTCCTCTGGAAGTAGACGGTTTATTCTCTAAGTCCTCGCTTTGAGTTTTCAACTCGGGAGATTTGGAAGACTCTTGAGAGCTCTGAGAGGAATCGAAAGTTTTTGCGGGGTTCCTCCACTGTTTAAATGCCATGTATTCAGGGGGATGGGGCATTTTTTGCACTAGTGTTTCCCTCCATGAAGTCCATTGTTTAGGCTTGACCTTGGACACGGTTATATCATGATAGTGACCTTCCTGGGCGTCCTTGGGAGTTTGACTCCAAGGCAACGTACTTTGCCTCGTTTTTATGGGGAAATTTATTAAATCCATCGATTCTAGCAGATTTGTTTTAATTGAATCTTTGGGAGGAGTTTTCTTTACAGTACTACGCGGAGTTTCTACAGGTCTGTTCAATTCCTCCTGTAGCGACAGCGGCTACTCTATTGGGTTTGCTGGGGAAACCATATCGTCTGGAAATCTTTTGGAGGGACAACGGGTCGAAATTCTTTTAGTAAAAAATTGGGTTTTCGGAGATATCGTATTATCGAATTCTCCTGCGCTCTCCGATGATGCATTTTATTGACCTTTTTGGAGTTTTTATTCTTACTGGTATTAGGGATTTTCTGTTGGGAATAACTAGATTTTTCATAGCTAAAAATTCTTCAAAGTTTTCCTCATCGCTATCATTTTCAAAATAATCTTGTTTGAAATTAAAGGGTTTCAGCTCTGCCAATCTTGATTTAGGGAGCTCATTTTCTGCCTCAGAAGAATCGGTAAACGAGGGACGCGATATCTATCTTTCTGGAAATTTTGCTCTTTTTATTTGGCTAACATGTGCCTTGTAAGTTCTTCCACTATCGGGGTTCACCATTTTAAAAGTATATTCGTTATCGTACTTTTTGACTATTCTGTACGGTCCAGAATATTTGTTGGAAAGTTTTTTGCCTTCCGCTTTTGCTTCATTTTTTAGGTAGTCACAATCTTCTATCTTAAAATCTATATTCTCTTTGAATTTGGGTAGATTTCTTAGCTCTTGACTTATTTTAGATTTTTCCAACTCTTGTTTTACTATTTTATAAGTTTTCCTCATCCTGTTTATGAATTTTTGTTTGTAATCCTCCGAGTTATTATAATATTGTCGGGACTCAATAATCTCATCATATGGGATTCCAAAATCGCGACCAAATAGTAAATAAAAAGGTTTGTATTTGGTTGTTTCTGAATAAGCAGTATTGATTACGTTAGTTAAATAAGGTAAGAATGGATTCCAGTCGTTTCTGTTGTCCTTTGTATAAATGCTTAGTACACTTGAAAATAGTTTATGCCTATTTTATATTTTACCATTAGCTTGTGGATGGTGAGGGGACGTTACCATCTTCTCTATATCAAGAAAACTCATTAAGTCCTTTGTAACTTTTGAAACAAAATTGTTTCCGTTATCACTTATAACCATATTTTGAATGCCAAATTTTAAAAATAATTTCGATAACGCCTTACTCGTGGCGTAAGCACCTTGATTTTTTAATTCTTTTGCAAAAGTAAAACCAGAAAAATGATCTATAGCTGAAAGAATGCAAGTATGGCCTCTGTTGGAAAAAGGCAAGCCAAAACTGGTTCCACATAAATCAAATGAGACAATATCGATGGGGAATCTCGCTACCGGGACTCTTCCCATCTGGGGTTTAGGATAGGCCTGGGGTTTTGTTCTTAAGTTAAAAGCTTCGCATATACCCGCCAAGTCTTTGAGTTTTGTTAATGCCGACGGTACGTAAAAATATTGTTTTAATTTATGGGAGGTTTTCGTTATTCCTAAATTTCGATCTATATCTGAATGAAAGTATTAAAATGCAGGTGTTATTAAGTTTTGGGGTAATACAGGTATTATTGATGTTTGGTTTCTAGTTGCCTCAGCGGTCACGATTCTGCATAGTATTTCTTCCTCAAGATCATAGTAAAAATTATCTATCTCTTTTCTAAGAGTTTTGAATTTATCTGGTAACGCATCTTCATTCACAAAATAATTAGTTAGTGCTACACACATTTCGTCCTTTGTTTATTTTTTTTTATATTTTCTAAACGCAAGGGACAATAGTTATCCTGATTTTCTTTGACTAAGTCTATGACTTTGTTCTTCTTGCATTTATGTTTGCTTTTAGTATTGATAGCGTTAATTTTGTTCTCCTCGGCTTCCGATGGCATATTTTCTGGGAATTTACTTAAAAGTCACAAGATGCATTTTGTTTACCTTTTAAACATTCATATTCTTAATCTAGATCTTGGATTTTCATAATCCATCTAGCTAGAATTCCCGTGGGGTTTTTAAAAGTGCGCAGGTACTGCAAGCTCTTATGGTCTGAACGTAGTATAAATTTTCTACCAATTAAAGAGTGTCTAAATTTGTGCCTAATAGTGGATCATAGATAATAATGCTAGGATTATAGGAATAAGTACATTTGCCTTTTGATAAGGCTTTGCTCGAGTGGCATATAACTTTTTCTATTTTTTTTTGATTAGAAGGTCCTTGTAAAGGATCAGGGTTTCCTATGGGAATTATTTGCGAAAGAATAGCACCAATGCCTTTTGAACTAGCATCGGTTGTGACCACAAATTGTCCGTTTTCAAAATCAGGCAATGATAATATGGGTTCAGAAGTGAGTGCTTCTTTGAGAACATCTAGGGAAATTTGAATTTCCTGGGATCAGATAGCATTTTGGGAATTGTTTTTCGTTAATTCCGTGACGATTTTTGCGTTTTTGTCATAATTATTCAAAAATGTTCTTACGTAACTGGTGAGGCCTAGGATTTCCCTTTATTCTTTCATAGTTCTTAGGAGTTTGAGGTTTTCAACACATTTTATTTCATCTGGGTCTGGAGATATCTCTCCGTGCGTCACTACTACTCCTAAAAATTTAATTTTAGGTTGAAGTAGATTTACTTTTTCGGGCCGGCATTTTAAGTTGCCCTCTCTGAATTTCTCGAACACATTAGATAATGTTGCTTAGTGTTGTTCAGTGTTTTCTCCTATGCATTTGACATCATCAACAAAATGAATGATATTCTTCAATCCTCTTAATAGATGTAATAAGGGTCTACATAGCGCGCTTGAACTTGTCTTAAGTCCAAAAGGTACTCTTAAGTATTCGTAGGAACCACATTCAGTTGTAGAAAATGCAGTTTTATGGACATCTTTTTTGGCTATTTTCACTTGGTGGTAACCTTGGGTCAGGTCCAGAGAAGTGAAAATTTAGTTTTACTTGAAATAGAGTCAAGGATTTCGTCTATTCTTGGGAAAGGAAATTTATCGCTAACTACTTGTTTGTTAAGGGCTCTATAATCTACTAAAAGTCTCAGATCACCATTATTTTTTGGTACCAAGATCACTGGTGCAGAATACGGACTTATAATGGGGCGTATAATTTCATTTTTTTCTAATTTATTAATTTTATTTTTTAACCACTCTTTGTGCTTATACGCCACATGATATGGCTGCTTCGCGACAGGATTACGGGTCGTTAGAATTGAATGTTCATAAAACGGTATCAGTCCGATGTCATCTTCAGATGCGGAAAATACATCTTTAAAATTCCATAATAATTCGCAAAATTGTTTCTTAAGTTCTAAGTCCGCAATATGATCCATATTAAATTTGTTTAAGAATTGCAATTTAGTTAGAGGGTATTTGTTAATTGAGGTTTTAATGCCGTTAACTAGGTTTCTTTTGGAATTTTCCCATCTATCTAAATCATTCTACGAGATAACTTGGATTTGAACTAAACAAGTCTGCTTTTTTATTGTAATTGTATCATTTTCGTGGTTATTAGTTACCCCAATAAAACCTTCTCCTTTGTCTTTTTTTTATTCCAATATTCACGGCGCCAGGTACTTCAAAGTATCTGATATGCCGCTATTAATTTATTCACCTCTTTCAATGGCCTCGAGGTTTTAAATGTCTATTGAACCTTCTTTTGAAGGTGTCAACAGAGGGATTTGCAGGGATAATATCCCCAGGAAGATCATTCCATTTAGAAGTGCAACGCCGGATGAAGCTGTTCCTCAAGTACTCGGTTTTTGGCGTATCCTTCTTTAGATAATTGGACCGAGCTGTGTGCCTTCGTGTCTGCCTTGTCGACTGGAAAAAGGGGGGAACAATTCGAGATAGCTCGTCTGAGGGAGGCGATTTCTTGTACTTGTAGAAAACTGCCATCGACGCTACCAGAAAATCGACGCTGTCATAAGATAGAATCTGCTCTTCGCATAACAGACTTTCAGGAATTTCATTTGACAGGATCGTGAGCCATATTTTGGATTTGCTATCCACTGGTTCAATCATCTGTGATGATTGAATTCGTTGCATCGTTTTGGGATGGACTTTTGTTTTCCGTATTGCGAATCCATAATATTTTTCTTTATTTTCATTGTCTATTAAAGTTAGACTGGCGCTATCCGCCAATAACATTGGCTTTGCCTGAACCGCATTGAGGTTCCCAACTTTTTTCCATAATTCCACTATTTCCTTGATTTCATTCGACCTATATCGTCGCATATCTCCTATTTTTATTTTTGCGGATTCAATACACTTATTATTTAAATTTACTTCTTTTCTGCAATGTCTCTCAGAATAATCAAACAAATTTCTGATTATGCCATGTCCTCTTTGTGGCGAGACATGAAGTTCAAAAGATCGCGATATTATACCGCCAGAAACTTTATTTACTGTTACGTTCTCTTCGTAACCTCAGTTGCAATTTCTTAAAGTAGAAATTCCTTCCCCTACTTTAGCCGGGTAGACAAGCCTTTCGATCGGTACATCTAATAGTACTCTATTAGACCTTAAAAAATTTGCGCCGATGATGGCTTCATACGGAAAATTGTTGCATATTATAAAGTTTGTCGGAAAAATTCTATTATCCCTTTTACGTCTAGGCGAATTGAACCTTTTGCATCCAATTTATGCCCTGTCATGCTAGTTAAATTGGGATTATTAAAACTCCTCTGTCGCCTAATTTGCGGAGGCAACATATTAAATACGCATGAGTTTATGATATTAACCGTGGCACCAGAGTCAATTAAAGCCTTAAAGTAAACATTTGCCACACAAAAATCATTAAATATGGGTAACTTATTGTTACTATCACTAAAGGACGGTATTATTATTGGATTGGACCTATAAAATATTCTAGGCACCTTCTGGGTCTAATTTATTCTTCTGAGGGGCCTGACACGTTTTCCTACGGATTTATTTCATCCGTCCGTGTCTGCAATAGAGATTCAGATATAACCTTGGAATCTCTAGCTAATTGATTTATATTTGTTTGTCGATTTTGCCATGTATTATTACGGTACTTTGGATTTCTTGCGCCAGTGCCTGGTGCTAGCGTCAACTGCAAATGCCGTTGGCTTGAAAAATTTTCATTTCCCGTCGGCAAACTTTTTGGATTTCCGTATGCCAATCTCGCATTATATTGGCTTCGTCAAGTATTTGGGTTTTCTAATCGGTTAATAATTTTTCCATTGGGGGGAGGATTGTCCAAATTTGTTTAATACGCGTTGTGAGCTACTGACTGGCGCAGTCTTGCCTGGCTCTAGCCTAGTGCACCACTGGCGCTAAAATTTGTTTCCCCGAACAAATGGTTGCCATAATTTTGCGCATTACCGACGGCAATCCTTGGTGTGCGATTGGGGACATAAAGGCACTCTCTCGCGATATGCCCAACACGATTACAAATATAGTATCTTAGTATTGTAGGGTTATTTTCATAACTAATGTGTTTGACGGGCTGAAAACGTACTGTTTTCTGCCTAGCGGGTTCTTGCGTTTTATTTCTTTGTGGCACTGAGGAATTATCCCTTGAACAGAAGTTTGTAGAAGCTTGATCGCCCTTGAAGGTCAGGGTTGCGTTTGATTCGCCTAGGCTATTTATTTTTGTTTTACTGTGATTTGCCACCATCGTATCAATTTCGATCATTCGACCAACTTCCTGAACTGCCAACGTTATAGATGTTTGGATGTATTTGGATATTACCATTCTATATAATTTTGAAGGTAGCCCTGGCAAAAAGGCGTTTAGTATGATTTTTTCATACAATTCTCCTGAACCTTTTCCGAATTGTGTTTCTACTGAAATCCGTATATTATGAATATGTTCTCTTAAGTTTCGTATATCATCAGAAAATACCAATCCGTGTTTTAATTTATTACTTGAAATGGTTTCGATAAATCTATCTTTGAATGCCGTTAATAATTTTTCTATTGTATTTATCGGCAAGCTGTCTTCATCCCCTATAGCATTTTCAATTTGCTTTAGGAAGGATAAGGCCTGCCCTCTTAATCTTAATAGGAGCATACCACCTAACGTTTCTAGCTCTGTTTTTGTTAATTCTACAAACTGGGCCAATTGGATATTAAATTCGTCGATATCTGTTTGTCCATCATATTGCGGAATAGATTTTGTTATCTCTACATTCTTCGTGACCAATTTTTGCGCCATTAATAGTTTGCTTAATTCTTCTGACATTTTTGCGTTTGAATAACTCAAAATAATTTTTTTTCACTTAACCCATTTGGGGGAGGCTATTATCTCCTATGAGATATTTTAAAGGGTTTTCCTATAATAGCTTAGCGGTTATAGGCCTAATCACTTTTTTTATAAGTCTGTATCTGTCCAGCGATATAAATTTAAATTACAAAGTTTGTAGTATAACTAGTTCGCAAGCTTTCCTCCAAGTTTACGACCGTGCCACATGTGACGTTAATGGCTGCTCCATTTGTGGCAATAATGTCTGACCGTGCCAAATGTAATGTTGGGGGATTTTAAATGTTAATGCTGGGGGGCTTAAATCTGTATACCAATCGCGCCAACTGTGCTGTTAAGGTTTAAAGCTGTGAACTTGCACCTTATCAGTTCTCCGATCGCGCCACTTATAACGCTAAAGATTGTGCCATCGAGGACTACGCCACAGCAATGGGGAGTAAGGTGAATGGGTGACCGTGCCACTCACTTAATGCGAGAAAATAAAATGCGTAACTATAGTAGGTTAGAAATTCTCCAACTATCAATCCAGGAGTGTAACCTCGCTTCCTCGAGTTATCTCCTTGTCAATCATATTCTTGGGAGCATTACCAATGGAGTAAAATTGAACTAGTTACCTACTATGCGGTGCTAGATACAGACATACAAGTAAAATAACACGAATCGAAAAGTAATAGGTTTATTAGACTTACATATTTAGGTGTACAGAAATATATGTATATATGACAAACTTCAGTAACATCGAAAAATGAATGCTCTCATCATCATGCCCCGAAAAACGCTTTTCCAACACTATAAGACATTATTCTTGATTCTGCGCGCTAAGAGCTATTTCACGATTGGCCCAAGTCCTGTGGAGGGGCCGCTACCTTGTTATTATGTTTGCAAACTAAACTTATTATGCTAACTGCCCATCCAATAATTTGTTTCTGATATATTTGATGATTAAACATTCATGCTGGTATGATAAATGAAAATTCCTTTGAACTTTGTATCTAGTTATTTTCTTATTGCCAAGCATCTTCGCGAAATTTAAAACCGTCTCCCGTGATTAGCGTCGATGTTTGGCTGAGACTAAAATGCAGTTTTTTTCTGACTAAGAATTTTTCTTTTTGAAACGGGATTTAAACTTAATTAGGGGAAGTTTAATCTATGTCGGAATTATCCTTAGAAGGAAAGAATTTTATTTTTTTGTATTTTAAATATATCACATATTACTCACGGTACAATTATACCTAAGGGCATGGGCGTAGGGAAAGAGGACAGCTGCCCCTCTTTAGCACTTGAAATTTACGCAAGATATTAATGAGAACTTTTCGTATGTTGGAATTTTTCTGTTGGATGTTACCTGGTAGATGGTTGAAAAAAAAACCGGAAACAAAAAGATATTTCCAAATATCGTTTCCGATATTAATGGTTATGTTTCGATATTCAATTCTGGTTCTGGGTCCGTTATATAGATAGGAGACTGGGCCACGATCGGTAGGTTTTGACTTTTCTAATTTCCAAAATTGATTCAAGCAATAAAAAGTTGCTGAGTATGACAAAGCAAAGTAACTCATTAATACCGTCCTTTAAAAAGGCAATTAGAAACGCTCCACCATTTTTCCACACTGAGGCGTTTTTATCCAAGTGGTCAAGAGTGCCGAACCTGGGCCTCCCCGGTACTGGTTCTGCCGTCTATGGCTTACATTTGGCCACCTGATAAAAGAAACAGAAAAGTGACCAGGGGAACATTAAAACTTGCTTTTCGGATATAAAATTAAGAAAGAATAGGGTCCGTGTAGAAAATTAAAAAATTAATTTCAATAAGGTTTAAAAAAAGCTAAAGAGTATTAATTTCAAATTATAAGTTTACTGATTAAAACCAAAAGTAAGCCGTTCCGTTAATCTTGGTGTTTAACCTGTCAGGGGTTGCAGTTTCATTACAACTTCTGTCTTTAAGACACTATCCGTCTCGTCAGCTAGCGGAAAGTCTCTTGCTCCAGTCTCCTTCAGAAAGTGGGCCTTTATTTCTTCAGTTGCTACTTTTTTTATGATGATAATATAGTGAACAAGATTTTCTTTCTTGCTTTTCAGCTCAACCAGAATGTAATCACCAGCCTTGACTTTATCAGGGTCAAATTGGAAGTTTCTGGTAGAGGACTCACCTTCAATCTCCATACTGGAGTCTAAAGAATTGTTGTATACAGGATCATCTACGTCAGAATCATCACTCCGACTGCAACTCTTGTTACGAGAAACATGCTTTTGCTTTTTAGCCTTTTCAATTCTCTGAATTTCTTCCACTCCAGGACTAAGGCTTTCTTGGCAGATACAGCTTTTATCCCAACAGTAATGCGTCCTTTCAGAGGGATGTCAGTGAGCACTTCTGACTTTTCCATAGTTTTGTCCTGTTCATTTTTTGTGTTGAGCCTTTTGGATAGAGGTTTGCATGGACGATCTCTTTTAACGAATCATCTGCTGACCTTTGCTTCTCATTTAGAGACAGAACCTTCCTTGCGTCTGTTTCGGGATCTATGTCAAAGAAGGAATCTAAATGTCGCACAGTACTTACGCTGAGCATAGAAACTTCATTGGTAAGTGCTTCACTAGACGTGGTAGGCATTCTTTCTGAGACATATAACGAGAGGAACTCATAATCGTTAAAGATATCTCTGTTAGTGGGGTAGACCCCACTTGCTCTGATTCCACTGACTATATTCTCAGGATTGAAAGACTTTGGATATGCTTTCCTCAGCAGCTTAGCAATGTTATGAACTGATATAGTTTTACATTTATTGGCAGTCATAAAATTTGCGGCTTCCTGGTCGTAGTAGGCCTTAAGGCGCCCCATGGCTCTTCTTTTCACAAGCTATAGTTTGCGAGTAGTGTGGGTAGGGACAGTTAAAAGTACGACACCATGATTTTTAGCTAGACCAAGCAACTCAATGGTGTATCGGCTGATCTGGTCGTCTGTTTTCAGAAGTACAGGTGATTGTTTGGAGGGTTGACTTGATTGATAGAATGCTGCAAGTAAAGCAAGGAATGAGAGGCAGTCATACAGCCAGAAGTGTTTTCTGAGCCGATCATGATGGTTCCTGGTAAAGCTTCCTCGATTAAGATTTCCAGATACTGTTTTCCTGGGGAAAAAAGTAAAGGAGGGACTGTGTTCTCAATACCTAAACACCAGCACAAATCGTGGTCAACTGACCTCTTTCTGCTGACGCGACCTTCCCTACTTACTTCTGGCTACGCTATGCAATGATTTTACCTGGCTAGGGGATGTTTTTCAGAACCGATTCGTCGACATTCCAAATGTTTTGCAGTATGAACGTGTGTTTATCTAGGCCTCACTCCAGGTTGTTAAAGAAACCTCTTACACTGCGACGGTTGAAAGCAGTTGCCCGTCATAAGCTTGTACCTTTTGGCGTTCTTACTGATACAGTTTTAAGGCGATCCATAAAACTACGGTACCAATTTTTACCTGCTATTCCTCCACTGTCTCAACTACCTTTGCATTGCCTGTTGTCTGGTACTTTTATACTCTTAATAATGGAATAAATTTATGCAAATTTACGTGCTTCTAGGAGAGTACAGTCAAAATGCATATCAGCTATTGGTTTCAAATAGGTTTTTAGTCCTTTTTCTTGTTCCTCTGTAAATATTTATCATGTGTTGTAACAGGGTGTATAGAAACTCAGGTCAAGACTTTGTTGAGGGATATTCAGCTTCTCAAATTTTTTCATGTAGTCTTGCAGCGTTCCTCTAGGGACACCCATGGTACTCCCAGATAATCCGACTGACTTTTTGTCTACTAAGACAGAACGAACTGATGTTTTCTTTTCTTCTGGATCCCAGCCGCCTCTCTTTCTGTTCTCTTCTGTTTTAATTTGAAGCATTTTATCTTGAATGAAATTTAACAAGGAAAAATAGAATTTCAGTTCACCTCCTTGTCTGACAAGATTAAACAACGCCAGAATAAATGAAGTTTTGGATTTTTGAGCTTGCCTTCAACCTTAAAATATGTTGTTTATACAGCTTTTATAAGCATATCCCACTTTCAGACACCTTTGTACGGTCTGTCGAACCAACACAAATAGCGACGAAGACCACACTGCCTTTCCATCATAAACAAATAAGTAGAACAACAGCGAAATTTTTTTATACAAGACAGTGGAACGCAACTTTAAATGAATATTTCGACCCTATATCCAAGGGCCGTCCTCAGCAAATCAGACGAAGAGAATAAAAACACTATAAAAGAAACTTACATTAAAATTCAATCATTAAAACTGTTTAAAATTTTTTAAAACAGCCCTAATATCATTACTTCAAGGAAGTTCAACCAAGACTACTTCCTTGAAGTAATGATATTAGGGCTGTTTTAAAAAATTTTTAACAGTTTTAATGATTGAATTGTAAGTTTCTTTTATAGTGTTTTTATTCTCTTCGTCTGTTTTGCTGAGGACGGCGCTTGGATATAGGGTCGAAATATACATTTAAAGTTGCGTTCCAATGTCTTGTATAAAAAAAAATTTCCCTGTTGTTCTACTTATTTATTTATGTCGAACCAACCCCGAGTATTGTGGCTGAACGTGGGAGTTCGCCATCCCGTGGGATGAAAAAATACTTAGAGCGAACTGGTGAAGATGGCACGTTCCGGAAACTGCCAAAAGACAGGTAAATAAAAAGAGAATACAACGTGAGTTTACGACTTTTCTAGAATTCGTAATTAGGTGTAGGCCTTCAGACAAAAATTGAACCAAATTCCAGATTTAATCACCATAAAACGTGATCCAATCTGATATTTTTGGTAAAAGTATTAATCAAGGCCAAACATTTTAAAACCATACACTGCCATCTGTCAGAGCTTTTATAATCCACCAGAAGTCCCCATGGGTTTTTTTATATTGAGATTACTTGCTTTGGCTAAACGTGGGCTGGTCTCACCTATACCAATTTTGACAAGAAGCTGTTATCTAACCCTAATGTGATTTGTGTCAAGTCGCTTTTATGGTGTTTATGTTTTCTGGAAATTGAAAGTAGGATCGTGGGTCTGTTATATTATAGTATTTCGGGGAAAGTAGAACATAGAAAATGCTAAAGGCCGAGTTTTAGCGAAATATTGAATGACGAGTTTTTAAAGACCTATATTAAAAGGACCTTGGGAACCATTTCTAAGCCCCCCCCCCTCCATCACACAGTTGGCTGCTCCCCTCTAGACAAGTTGGTGCCTACGCCCAAACGTAATGGTCATATCTGACATTTTCAAACTTCTGAAATAATTACCAAAATTGTTTGCTGAGCTGATCAAAAAGGAAAGATCAGCAGGGTAGTGCATGTTCATCAACACTTCGACCCTGCTGTTCTACATTTCGCTCCTGATCCTCCTTTTCAGAACAACTTCGCAAACAGTTTTTTAAAATTACCTGAGAACAGTCAAAATGTCAGGTCGACAGAATGTCACAGCGATATTGTTGTACTCCAGAAGCCTGTAAAAATTACGGCGAGAAACCGGAAAGGAATTAGGCTTCGCCTAGATGAATATTTTAGCTTTTCTTAATTTCCTTGATTATGTTGAGCTTGAGCTCATTGAGCTGTCACACACAAGATGTATTCTGCCTAGAAAAGAAAAAGCTTCGAGTTCCTTTAGGACAGTGTTATTTACAGTCTATTATGCTCTAAGGTCTTTGCCTTCAAAATAAGATTGCTTGATAGCACGATCCAATCTGTATCCCTTTCTAAAGGAATTAAAGCCCCTTCGTAAAGGAATTAAATTCGTTTCTAAAATTGTGTTTCTTCTATTCGACCTTAAAAATTCCAAGATCTGCATGATTCTAGACGAAACAAATAAAAGTCCAAATGGGGATAGGTTCATTTATTTAGACAGTAAAAACAGGTACAAAAGTCTAAATGTTTCGATCACATATACAGCGATCGTCATCAGTAGAAATACTAAAGTATTAACATTAAAGCTAACATATTTATACAAAATAAAATAATTAAAATCTGGTTCATTCCCAAGATTTTTCTGAGAGAGTTCACTGACAGAGTTCATTCAAAGTCTTGAGATGTAAATGTTCTTCTTTTTTACTGCCGAAATGTAAAATGAATTTCCAATGAAATTAATTATGTCGTTTTGTATAAATAGGTTAGTTTTAATTTTAATACTTTAGTATTTCTGCTGATGACGAGCGCTGTATATATGCTCGAAATATCTAAACTTTTGTACCTATTTTCATTGTCTAAATAAGTGGACTCATCGTTTATTTGTTTCGCCATAGAAAGGCAGTGTGGTCTGGGAAAAGGAGAACTAATTTAAGGTATTACGTCGAAAATGTGTGATTTTCGCTACATTATTTGCTACATCTTTTATATGATTGACCTTCTTTTTTGAGTTCCTGGACGGATTTCATGAATGGATTCAGGGGTCTATGCCTGAGTTCAGCATTCGTTTTGGTACGAACCTGACAAGTTTTGTTTCCAGAATGCATTATACCTGTTCCCTCTTTGCCTTGCAGAAATATAGTTTAAATTACGTATTCGGCTTAACTGAATTGAAATTTTAATACTGTGCGCATTAATTTAAATCTGGCGAATTAATAAACTCCAGAAACTAAAGCTTATAGGAACTATACAACACAGATGAACAACAAACGAGGGAGAAAATTTAAAAACAAACTCTAATGTTGCTTACAAAACAAGGGTCTAGAGGAATAAGAAAGTGACACCTGACTAGGTGCAGAATTCGATGATATATTCCTTTGGTAGATATGAGGTTTTTGCACAAATTTACTTTTGCCGGGTTTACAGATCGTAAAAACCTATTCAATAGTTCAAACAAAACATAAAAACATTTTTTTCAGTATTTCTGCTCTCTTGTAAGATTTATGTCTTGTAACATAACACCTTTCATATGAAGGCAGCCACAATGAGCGAATTACTTCTTTTTTCTTTCTTTAAACTAGTTTTTTTTTTTTTTATTTTTTTTTTTAGTTTTTTTTATTTTGGTTTTTTTTTTTATGGGATTTGCCAGTCCCGTATCTGTCATAAACATCAACCAAAGAATTAAAAAAAAATCGATTAAAGAAAAGATTAAATTGGAATCGTGAATTAGTTTCCATCAAATCGGTGGTGTGAGACAACTGAAGCAGGAAGTCGAGGAGTCTAGTGATCGTCTTTTACCTTTTTTCAATGCCAACCCTCGCTACTGTTCTATTTTACAGAAAAATCACGGTACAAAAGTTTCGCTTTATAAGGAAGACGAAATTGAAAAGAATCTTGAAATAACGAGAGCTTATACTCTTCGTCAGATAGGAGTAAAATTTTGACAGACTGTGCATGTGCAGAATGCTTCCGTTGCTAGGACTTATTCTCCGATTCAAAAACCCTCCCTAATCAGTTTGTCCTTCTACTATTGTTTATTTTTTCTCTTTGTATGTGTGCCCCAAAGACACGTTCTACTTTTCCACACCAAATCCAAAGTGGAGCAATCGGAGCAGGAACATCCCATAAATACGTTACCAATCCTTCTCAGCTATTATAAGAGCGTCTTCACGCGGCGTCTATGCCGTACAAGTATATGTACTATCGTCCTTCGGTGGAACCGTCGAAGCTCATGCCTGGGAGAGCTAAACCGATGTGTGCACTCGCTATACCACTGCTCGTCAGGACTACCTCCAGCATGGATCTCCGTGCCAGAAATACCGAAAGAGGTTTTTGGCCGATGTGCTGTCACCATGCGGAATGACCTCCCAGACATGGTTATCCTACAAGAACCTTCTCTTAGTTGAATAATGAGTGGCATATCATCAGATGATGGCACTCTCGAAACGGGTATTAAAAAAATGGGAATTTGATCTTGAGCAAATTTCTTAATATTTCCAAATTTAACGAATTTTATTCAAATTATAGATGTTTTAATCCGAAAAACCTATTAAGACGTCTGGAAACTAGGCTTTTACACTGTTTGGCTTATAAATTTGATCTGTTGTTTTTAGGGAGTTAATGGCTTTGGCAAGCTTATGGCTCAAATGGAAGTTGCTTTTTTTTCATTCAACATTATTAAAAAAAGAGTTTTTTTCTTTCATTATTTATTTTTTTCATCTTTTCATAATGATCTGTTTTCATTTGAACAATTAATATGAATTCCTAGACTACTGGATAATTTGCAAAAAGGTGCTTGTAAATTTTTATCTGCTCAATCCATTTATTTCTATCTCTACTGTTTCGATAAAGCAAATTGACGATGAGTTTGAATATTTTCTATAAGGAGTAAGTTTTCTTAGCTGTCAGAATAGGTTTTCCTTATTCTGATAATTTCTTCTATGTTTCTGAAAGCAGTTCAGTCTTCATTTTTCATCTTAATAATTGTAATTCGTATGCATAAAATAAACAAATTTAATAAGCATATATAAAATAAAAAATAATAGTTAAAACAATTAAAATAATTAATAATAATTAAATCGTTTAAATAATGAATTAGAAAATAATTTAAAATGAATTATTTTATATATAAATGGAAAATAATTTTAGTTTATAAATGAAAATTTTGTTAAAATTTGGCATAAAAATTTTGTGGCAGACAGGGGGAGGGGGTGCTAATCGGGATTTTGCTCCGGGCAAAAGAGAGGCCAAAAGTACCACTGCACCAGCTGGTACATAAAACGTCAGCGGTGCCTCTCCGCGATACCCCTCCAATTCTGCAAATCAAAATCTGCCCTTAACGATCTGAACAGCACAGCAATCTTCTCTGGGGATTGGCCTTAGGCTGCTTTTGTCGTCCGCATCCGGAGGGACCCAGAACCACGCATCGTGACTAGTCAACCGTTGGGTATGCGCACCACAAACCCTGTTTGTTTCCTGCTCTGTTTTTTCGTAATCGTTCATGCGTCATAATCCTCTGTCCTAAGAAAAATCCTTCATACGACAGAATTCTCTGTCGTAAGAACTCATCAGTCTTTACCTGCATGCATAAATCGGACTAGCTACTACTATTTGGCATAGAAATTCTGGTATTCATTATTCATTTTTCCAGTACTGAGTGTGTGGGGGAACGGGGCGGGATTCATTATCGTAGCTATGTTTTTATTTTCAACCTTTTTTCAGTTCGGAACGTTTGATTGATGAGCAGATTGAGATCACCATAGAAGGAAGAGATGCTTTAATCAATCAAAGGGAGGCTTCAAAGCGGATGCGAAGTCGATTGGTCGACATGTCGAGCAGATTTCCTGTTATCAACAACCTTGTGCAGAAGATTAATCTTCGAACGCGACGAGACGCTATTATTGTTGGTGCCTTGATCGGATTCTGTTGCATTTTACTTCTGTGGTATAATTTTTACTGAGTTCCCACTTTGGTTTTTAAAATATTTTGTGAAATTTGTAGAGTTGAAATACATTTATTCTTAATCCAATTTGATAAGTTTAGTTGTAAAACCAATTTTCCATAAAAAAAAAGGGTTAAAAGGCTTGAAGAATAGTTTCAGTGACGGAAAACAGCGGACATCTGTTAAGAGCCTTGAGGGGGCCATCAGTATTACTGAGGTGAACACTCTGCTATTAATGAGGAAACCCTATATTTAACGAACATGGGCTTCTCGAACAGCCTAGAAAAATTCTTCCGGAGAAATCCTCGCTTAGAACCACCCCGAGCTGATATTACTCAATAGCCACTTCAGGCTGTCACACTTGAAGCTGGTTTCGAAGTATAATTTGAGAAAAATAATTTGTTCCGAAATAAATGCTGATGTTTTGCGAACTTCAGATAAATTCCTTCCCGAATCTCTATCTTAAAAATTTTAGAAGTACAAGCTCTGAGCACCACTGCTGATCAGCAAAAAAAAATCGAAAGTGTTTGTGTTCCTCCCAGGCATAAAAATTTCAGTGATATAGCTAAATAGCGGGGCTATTTCATAGCGGGGCTTCATTTTGCGGGGCTTCAGCGGGGCAAATAGCGGGGCTTCATTTTGGTATGTAGTAGTTAAAATGTTAGATAGATGTTGAGCTAGAGGCAGTAAATTTGTTATTCCCCTTCCCTGGATGGCTTGTCTTTCCTTTTATGAACTAGATAATAACCGACCATTATAATAACCATCAGGTGAAACGCCTTTTAATTTTGGAATCGATGACCTGTCTTTTCGATTTCATTTTTGATTGACCTGATCTGCATTCGCCTGCAGATCTTTCCTTTGAGAACAGCTTACCAAGTGGTTTTTTGAACTTGTTTTAAAACTGGGAAATTAGCCCATACGACATTCAGAGTGACAGTCAGAGTCGTTCCTCGGTTTGGTGGTGCCCAGGATAAAATTATTTACAGTGCCCCCCACCCGACGCAAATACAAGCAAGGAAAAGCCGAATCGAAGTGAAAAAATGGATAAAACTGGCCACAAACCCCACGAAACCAGGGCGCCCGGGGCAGCTGTCCCGGTTGCCCCCCCCCCCCGCCCTCCCCTCTTTGAACGGCTCTGGTGACAGTGGCAAAATAAGGTATAATTAAGAATTATTTTCTTCCTTTTGGTGCTGTGTCTATATTTCTTTCTTTCAATTCATGTTATCTTTATACGCTAAACACTAATCTGCAATAGTTGTTTCTTACATACCTCACATATATTCAGGTACTAATTAGAATTGATTTTTTTCGTAATTTTAAATTATCCACTGTCTCTACATGGCTTTATTTCATTTGTCTGCCCTTTTTATCTACTAGAGCAAAAGCAAGATTAGGATTGTTTAAGTGAATCTAGCATCAAATCCAACAATGCCTATTAGAATCTTTTTCAAATAGTTTTTAAAAGTTCGGCTACAAAATTAACTTTTAGCGTAAATTTTCAGCACCAATTTAAATCTGATTTCAGCACCAATTTTAACTGAATCATACATCAAACAGGTGATAGAAGACGTATTTCTTTTCAATTTCCTCTGCTGATTGTTTTACAGAGTTGTACCACTAGACTCGTCTGAAACTGAACGGCTTAGTTGTTGGTTGCTGGTTTTTTTTTTTTTTGTAAGTATGAATGTTTATATGGGCTTTCTATATCCACGTTTTTTTTTTTATTCTGGGTTTGAGTCTTCAACTTTCCATAGCTTTTGTTTTTCCAAAATGTTAACCTTTGAACTCCAATGTAGAATTTGCACTTGAGTCCTAAATCAATAAACTATAAGAGAGAAACTTAATTTGTTAATCTATTTCATAGTATAAATACGACAAATAGAACAAGTTTTGATTTTCATATGCGAATCACATTAAAAATAATAAACAGTTTAAATTTTGAATGCACGGGCGTTTCATATTATGGCAAAAGCATAGTAACCAATAAATAATAAAACTAAGTTTTTAAACTCTGTTTTTTCACTCCAATAAATTGTGTCAATGAATATCCCTAATTATAATGAACGCAGAATCTTTTTGACAAATAGGCGTTGACCCTCAAGAAGAATCGCAACAAGTGCAAATTCATTCTAAAATTGAATTTAGAAAGATGAAAAGTGTTCTAAAAAGACTTTTTACATTTAAAAAACTTCTACAAAGCGATAATTCTCCTCGTACGAAAAAGGGATAAAGTAATCCACTTTGACGTAGTGTGTCAGGGCCACATTATAGTCGTGTTCGTGGATAAAATCAAAACTACATCAGCAAACTACCACAGCACCGACTATGTTTCCCGTTCGCAATTTATTAAGGGGCGACCATACTTGAAGCGACCTTCCTATCTCTCCCATAGTAAGCGTTTTGAGTTTGACTGACATTAATAGTTGAGGCAGTTAGGCGGTCTCAGTCTTTTCTAATAGAATAGAATCAGGTGAACATTTTGATTTAGCAAAAGGCTAAAGCCGACACCTATTTTTCCTGAAATCCCAAAATAACTCAAAAACCTATTTTGGGTTTGCCTGCAAGATCGCTGCAGTCAATATTGTCGTAATTGGTACTTAAAAATGCAGCGAAAAATATTCTATTGAAGCGGTTGCAGCTTATTTTTATAAAAAACACTTGCTGACTGCAGTCCCTTCGAATACTTTACATACCAACGTTTCAAATTGCTTATCACCCGACAAAGAGCCTAAAATACTTGAAATCAAACGGATGTGGGCGCATAAATTATGCTGAAGGGGTTAACGCTTCCTTTTGTTCAAAAGAAGTCAGTTGGACTTTGATTTAGTGAAGCTTTAGCTCTTAAAATGATTTATTTGGTGTGTATAATTTGAAAGCGTTAGCTTGAGAGTTGGACATTCGAAAAATTGTGCGAATAAGTTGGATGTACTGGAAAATGTAACTAATATTGAAAGCGTAAGGAACCCCTAGAAGTCGCCCTCTTCGAGTTTGTTTACTCAAGTCTGTGTGAAATCTGATACCTTTGTCTTTGAGCCTTTTTGCCGACCAGAAAAAGGGCTCGAATCGGCCAAAACGGCTTTGGACTGGCGTCCCCCCTTAAGTTGAACAAGAACCAACTTTCTAACGTAAAATTTATGACTGACCAATCAGAGTAAAGATTTAAGGCGTAATTTTCTGAAATTGGAAAAGATGGATGCTGTGAACAACCCCCTATCATAGGATGAATTTGGAAAAAGATACAAAGACATAATATTATCGGGCAGTAGTTGGGAATAAATAAGTATTGATACAAGCTTTTCAAACCAATTTTTTGACGTTTCAATTTCTACTTTTGTATTACAAGTTTGGCGTTAAAATCGAGGAAAACCACATATTATTCATACATCTGGATATTTTCTTTTTTTTTATCGCCAGGTGTGACTATTGCTCAGCAAGGGCATGTTTTCACTGGAATATTTTATTTTGCATCTTACGTTATATTGAATTTACAGAGTTTTATGACAGAGCAATACCAGAGTTCTCAAGCTGTATTTTGAACTGAGTATTCTCTCATATAGATGAACAGTAGCTTGATTGCACTCAGGAACAAAACTTGACTTTTTTGTGACTTATGATGAGTGATTTATTTTACTATTGTTGCGTAAGTGGCTATTATTTTCAGAAAAAATTGTGTTTTGGTAATATTTCAGATTCTTGTGCTTATGGAAAGGTTTTTGTTGTTTAAGGATGTTTCCTAGTATAATTTTTTTGCTTGTATGTCATTGGATTTTTTTTGGACCGATAGTTTTTGCATTTTGTTAGGCGTAAGCAGTGTTACATGTTAATTGTAAGCGGTGGATGGTAGAAAAATTATGAAAACATTTTTAGATTTAACGTAAGTATTCACTTATAATCAATGTTTTCTTCAAGTTCAAAACATTCAAATTTCTCAAACCGCACTTTAAAAAATGAATGTGCCAAACTAGGCCTGATAAGGAAAAAATAATAGTATATTTGAATATAACACTCCAAAATAGCGTAGCATGTAAATCACAAGCACCAAAAATTGTGTTGGTCTGGATTTTACGAACCCATATTCAGGGGAGGTGTTAGGGGTTCTGAGCCCCCTCCCCCTGAAATGTGTCCGACCCACAAAAACGTAATAACAATGTATAAAAACACATTTTGATGTTGTAAAAGTTTTTTTCTACACCCCCCCCCCCCCGAACAAAAATTGTGGATATGACCCTCTTTAACAACATTTACTTTTTTTAGAATGTGTCCTTCGCCCTGTGTTACCTTTTTACAATATATTTAGCCATATCCTCAAATGTTTGATATATATCATCAACAACTGTGAAGACCACTTTGTCTTTCCGTCATGCACGTGAAGAAATAAAACATTGAAGAACAGGGTTTTTAATTCTGACTAAAGGTGGAGATACCTAAAAGTGGAGGTTACGCTAATGATTGTAAATAATTTATTCAAATTATTTTACTTTCTTAATCATTTATCCCTTTACGATCATTATACAACCAAATCTTTCGATTTTGTTGGTATTTTTCCTTTATTATCTTAATAAATTTTTTCCCATTTCTTTGATTTAGCTTTTCATTGGTATAATGCTTGTGTCATTCACAATAAATTTCTGTGACATGATAGTCAATATGTTTTTGCCATAACTGAAAATCTAATTTCAACAATATCAAAATCACTTTTTTGTAATCCCCATTTCTTGTTGCTACTCTCAAGTGCACCAGCTAGCTGCTAATGGATCTAAAAAAATCGTTTTGGGCACCAACGTAGCATGTTTTTGCGGTATATCAAAATGTAATCCCTAAAATACGGAAATCACTGTTCGTGTAACACTCATTTCTTTTTACAGCTCTTAAGCGCACCAGCAAGCTACTGCAGGGATAAAAAAAAAATCGCGTTGGGCACCGACTCCAATGGCATAGCATGTTTTTGTGGTGTATCAAAATTTAGTTCTGACAATACCGAAATCACTGTTCTTGTAATCCCCATTTCTTGTTGCTACTCTCAAGCGCACCAGCTAGCTGCTAAAGGGATCTAAAAAAATCGTTTTGGGCACCAACGTAGCATGTTTTTGCGGTATATCAAAATGTAATCCCTAAAATACGGAAATCACTGTTCTTGTAACACTCATTTCTTTTTACAGCTCTTAAGGGCACCAGCAAGCTACTGCAGGGATAAAACAAAATCGCGTTGGGCACCGACTTCAATGGCATAGCATGTTTTTGTGGTGTATCAAAATTTAATTCTGACAATACCGAAATCACTGTTCTTGTAATCCCCATTTCTTGTCGCTACTCTCAAGCACACCAGCGAGCTACTGCAGGGATCTCAAAAAATCTTGTTGGGCACCGACTACACTGGCGTAGCACGTTTTTGCCATGTATCAAAATTTGACTCCAACAATACCGTAATCACTGTTCTTGTAATCCCCATTTCTTGTTACAACTCTCAAGCGCACCCGCTAGCTGCTGCAGGGATCTCAAAAAATCATCTTGTGCACCGGCTACACTTGGTATCGAGCCCTTTGCACTGTTATTCGATTCACAAGTCGTTTCTGGGAAAATAGTGGATACACTTCGTTTGTCAATAGATGTCCTTTCTAGTTTTTTAGTATACGGCGCTACATTCAAGTCAGAATAGCTTTGAGAGCCACGTAAACTACCACTTTTATCCGACTGACTCAAGCTTATTGTTGATCGGTATGATCTTAGTCCATTTCTCCCATTGGCTGCTTTTATTGGTGTGAATTTACGAGCTTTCCTTCGTGGTGGAGCAACTGGCAGTGGAGTAGTGATGCCTGAAAAAAGAGGCTTTTCAATTATCGATAGACTAAAGTAGAGTAAGGACTATAAGTAGTGCTTATAAGTAGTATAAGTACTATAAGTAGTATAAACTGTATAAGTAGGGACTGTATTTTAATAAGGGTTGTGGAAAAAGCAGAACATGTGGCATAAATTTTTAAATGTTTCATAGTCTATGAAATTAAAGTACGGGTGTTCTTAAACTTGATGCCTTACATTATATGATTCTAAGGTCTTATCCTACAAACAAAATGAGATGAACGTATTAAAAAAACGGGTATAATATATCAGATAAAACAGTGGGAGATAACAGGAAAAAACCCTTTATTTCACTAATAATAATAAAAGTTCGAATATTTAGGCTTCACGTCTGGAATTCTTTATCAATGGGAAAAAACAACAACAACAAAAAAAGCTAAATTAAAAAGTAGGACAAATTAGGTTGTTTCTTTGGTATATCAAAATACAATAAAGCAACAGCAGGGATACAATTGGTTGTTGGTGTGTGTTTTTATCGTTTGTGTGTGTGTTTTTTTTTTTTTTTTTTTTTATTAAATGTTTTGTTTCGTTTAGTTCAGTTTTTTTTTGTTAATAAAGGCTTCTGGACGTGAAGCCGAAACATTCTGACTTGTATTATTATTATATAAAAAAAGAATGCATTTTTGCTATCTTCCACTGTTTTATTTGAAATATTGTACCCATTTTTCAATATTGTCATCTCATTTTACGAGATGACAAATGGTAAATCGTATTTGTAAATGGAAAGGCCATGTGGTCTGAGAACTTTAAGTTATCTAAGGTCTTATCCTGTAATATAATATTTTATGGGATGAATTTTTGAAAATTAGACTCAACTTCGAGGTTGGTGACGATTTTCAGGTTTCATACCTGGATCGCAATGTATGTGTGAAGCAAGTCAGGTCAAAGTTTCGCTTTTAGTGAGACACCGAAAGCGAGCCTAGACTGTTTCACAGCGCAGGGAACACAGTTACCAACAATAGTGTTTATATCATCAAGGTTTGAACGTGGTTTCGAATCTGGGTAAAAGGATGAAAATGACAGGCCGTCCTTATTTCAACTGATAATTAAAAGCGAAAGGTAAAACCGATGAAAAAATTTGAAAACTGACCTTGAAAAAAAAATCCTGAAAATCAAACTTTAAAAACTGTATAAAAAGTCTAGCACCAGTTGAAGAAAGGAAGCATATCTAGAAATCCAAATATTACGAGAAGAGCGAGAAACTGTCTTCTATAGATAATCAAATTAGAACATTAAATAAGTTATACTATGATTATTCAGTGCATAATATTATTAGACTGAACGATTTTGGAGCATGAGGCTACTTGCTTTTTTAAAACTTGGTTGGCTTGGCTGCATATGCACGGCAAATGAACCACAGTGGAACGAGAATAGTTCCCTGGCAGATCACCCTACGCAAGGCGAAAGTAACGAAAGTTGAGCAAAACCCAAACTGAGGCGATGAAGCTATGCTATAGATGGCTCTGTTGCAGTTTTGGACAGTTAGACTAGCATGATATATAGTAAATAAATAAAACTCCTTACTTTTACAAGGTTTTTGGGCTGGCATTTCAAAAACGCTGCTTTGTCGGTCCGACCTTGCCTCTCCAGCAGCAAAGCTTGTGTGAACAATGCTAGAAGTTTCCGACCAGCCGTCGGCTGAGCTTCCTTGTGACAACCTTTCCACAAACTTTGTCTTTTCTTGTTTGCTGAATGGTTTCCGACGGGCTTTTACCATTGGACGACTTATGGCTGACACAATTGATAAGTATGTTTTTGGAGGTTTCTTTTCCTTTACAGTTGCTATTGAACAAGAGCTTGATGTTCGTCGTTCCTCACAATCAGTCTCATTCTTATTTAAGGCAATAAGTGTTTCTAATGAAGTTGTTATATCAGCACCATTTACTTTGACTATTTTTTCTATAGTCTTTTCCTCTTCAATTGCCTTACAATCAAGTTCATAATCGTTTTGAAGACTCTTGCGAAACTTTTGCGACCTTCTTTCCATTGATCTTTTTCTCTGTGGTGTTTTGGGAGAATCTAACTTTTTCTTTGTTTGGTAAGTTTCCTCAGGGGTCCCAATTATGGAAAGAGCAAACCGTTTCTCAAAAGCACTACCGTCTTTTGGTAAAGATCTGACCCTAAATTCCTGTTCATTGCGAACAACTTTATGATGTTCTAGGGATTTTGACCTTTCAAAAGTCGAACCAAGCATAGAGGCTTTTCGAGTGGGATGTTCGTACAACATAATACCACACTGTCCTTTTCTATCCTTTGTTATAGCAGCCGGGCTCTTAAAGTTATTGCCAAATTTGTGCCCATTGTTATAATTTACGCTCTGCATTTTTGGACTAGTCTGTATATTTTCGTATATGTCTTGATCATCATTTTTCTGTACTGGGCATGACACTTTGTTCGATCCATACACTGAGTATGCTGGTTCAGACGCAGGAAGCTGATCGTTTGAATAAAATGAAGTTAAAGATTGATTTGTATATATAGCATCATCTGGGAGGGAGTTTCCTTTTTGGTTTTTTCTGTGCAACAGTATTTCCCGAAAGGCATGACTGACAGAACCATTTCCAGACTCAGTGCCACAGCCACTGACGCAAATAAGCTCTTTTGGGCTTTGACTCAGAATGAACTTTGGTAGTTCATTGTTAAAATGTGTACAACTCTTATTTATCTCGGGGTTGCCCTTTCCTAGACGAGATTTTACTAATGGTTTTGAAGTTGTAGTTTCCGCTGTATTACTATCACTCTGTTCATTGGGAGTTTCAATATTGTTACGAATTTCTCCTAAGGATTCTTTGCCATCTCTTCCCTTCAAATTTGGACGATCGAACGATATTCTCGTCGCCATAAGAGTCCTTTCAGCTGGTTCACTTTTAGATGTTTCGTCACAATTTTCAACCTCAGACTTTGTGTTATTCATAGTCCTATTTGTGAAAAATGGCACATCAGTGCCTTCCTCTTTATCAGAAATCACAAGTTTGTTTTTGTCGCTTTCTGCTTCAAAGCTTTCTTCTAAACAAGCTGCTTCAGGCTTTAGCGTAATTACTTGTTTTTTCGGTGCAATGTTATCTTTCATCTTTTTTGTCACTTTAACATCATGTTTAGAAACAATGGAAGTTAAACTTCCGATATTTTTCGTGCTATTTGTCAAGCTGGGACTTTGACTTGATCCTTTTAACTCCCACAAAAGGTCACCAGACATATCCCCGAAATGTATCGCCTGTATTGAACTCCTTACACTGTCTCTTTTTTTGGCAACAGGAGGCGAATTTACTGGTGATCCTGTTGAGTTACTAAATCTGAAAGCTACCTTTTTCTTTCGTGGTGGGGGCAAGACGTTCTGAGTATCTTCAAGGTCATTTCTAACATTTCCTTTAAGTTCATTTTTGACATCAGTTCTAGAATTCTGAAAATCTTCATTTGCTTCCATTTTTGTCTTATTAAGGCGCAACAGAGTATCTGATTCAACATTTCTTTGAGAAGTAAACTTGAAATCCTCATTTTGTTGGGCTTGAAGAGGATATTTCACTCGACTTGATATAACGGGTTTTTGTGACCTTTGCAACTTTTCTGTTTTAAGAAGGGAGTGAATGGAATGTGACAAATTAAGAGATCTAACTTGGCTTGTATTTGGTGGTATTTTAACATCCTTTTGGATACTTTCCAGAATATTTGTTTCTTGAGTGGGAGGCCAGATTATACGAATGGTCGATTTATTACTGACACTTGGCTGTGTATCTCTCTCAGATCTTTTATCATCAAGCATTTTCGTTTTTTCGCTAACATCACTTAGTTTGGTTCCAATAGTATAAACAATCGCTGAGTTTGAAATTTCTTTATTATCTGGCCAGTGCGCTAACTGGTTTGAAGAGCATGTTGTTGAATTATTTTTAGCTTGATCAAATGGTGTAATAAAAACCTTGACCTCAGACGTTACTTGTTGTTTTTCATCTTTTATCTTGGGCTTGACACTTTCTACGCTACTAGTTCGACTTCCACCTGATGCTAAACTTATGCTTGGTTTTCTCCATGGTGGTGTAAGGTCTTTCATTTCAGATTGCATGGCAAGAGTAGTAGGACGAAGAATTCTTTCTAAAGAAATCTTTCTACTGGTCTCTTCAAAATTTAAGTCATATGAATTTTCGGTTGCGCCAAAAAGCTTGGGAAGAGACGTGCGGGGTCGAGGGATTGGAACGAGTGACATCTTTGGGTCAGGATCTTTCGTAACTTGCTTTAAAACTTCAGAATTTCTTCTTGCTTTAGTAGGCTTCCAAATAGAATCCACTGTTCTATGTGCTTCAACGACAGAAGACCTTACTTCGTCTTTTTGAAGTTCATGACACACTGATAATTTCGTTTCAGTTCTTCCAACTAATAGATTAGATACATCTTCAGACTGGTTCTCCTTATCATTTAAGTCAATGGCTCGCGGAGTACTCGCTGTCCCTGAATTCTTTATAAAGCTGCCATAACAAGAACTATCTAATGGACGAAGGGATGTACCAATGTTTAGCCTGCTATACCTTACTCCTTTTGCGATATTTTCACTTTTGTTTGTATCAGTTTTTCTAAAACTGATAGACTGATCATTAGCTAGGTGGTCTTTACTCTTAAAGACAGAATGAACGGGACTTGGTACTGATAATGGACGAAAAGATATATCTTTTACGTTACAAGGACTGTTACTCCTCTGAATTCCACTTTCATTTTTATGCCTTCTTTGTCCTGAAGGCGAAATCATTGGGTTTTTAATTTCAATTGTTATACCATTACTTTCACCAAGTTCGATAGTTTTTGTAGTACAAAAGCGAGGTTCCACATCATCCACACTATTCAAAGTCGTGATACTAGAATAACGTAGACTTGTGTGTTTCTTCTCTAATTGGCCTTCTTCGTCTTCGAGAAGCTTCATCAGTTCAACACTTTTTGGGTGTTGAAGTCTGAAGTCTTTCGGGTCCCATGATTTCAAAAATGAGTTCTCACATTTTAAGGGACTGTATGTACTGAAGTGTGATAGGTATGAAAGATTGGTCCAAGAACGTCGGGCTTCGTCTTTGCTACCTCCACTATCGGACCTATTTGTAACGTCACTTAGTGGTCCGCTTCCTGAAAAGGAAAATAACAACGCTAAATCATTACAGAATTTAGAAAAAATTAGAATCCACAATAAACAGACATAATAAAAATAACAATTTAAACTATGCTTGGCTGTCGACGCAATTTTTAATAGCATAAGATGACATTTTACCACGAGTTTTTGGCGATTTCATGTTGTTTTGCTGGGTATTGTTTCTTGATTTATTTCTTATTATGACTTAATACGGAGTCTCCAACTTAATGAGCTGGTAGTAAAATCCCAAGCTAATCACACTTTTCACTTTGCTCTGTACCGCAATCATCAGTGCAAGTTTTAGTTTTCTTAAAGGATGTCCCAGCATGTCTATCACAATGCCATGGACTGACTCAATTGCATCTCGAAGCTATCTATTATGTCCCAAAGCAGACAAAATTGTATTCCAAAGCATCAAACAAAACTGATTTTGGATTTCCTCTTAAAACTACAAAGTCTCCGGTCTCTAACGCACCCAGTATATTTTTTGTCGCAATATATGAATATTTTAATTGTCCACAATACAGCCGATTTCAAATTCGTCAACAATATCAGTTTAACATCATATAACAACTATATCGGTTAAAAGGAACCATGACGTGCTTTCGCCAAGTGAATCATTTTTTTTTAATTTAGTCAAATATTTATAATGTCTGAGTCCATGGAAGTAAACATGGGCACAGTTGCAAATTCTTCCAGAGAGTGTAGGCCGACAAAACATTTTAACGAGGGCAAGGTTTTGCTTTCCAGAGAGACGCCATGAATCTCAAATACAGAAAATCATGTCTTTCCTACATTTTTAATATTCTAAATGTGGAAGGGGGGTGTCCAGTATCATCTCCCTCCTGAGGGGGTCATGGAAATAGCAAGGATCACTGTGTAAGCAATTAGAGCTAGGGTTTATTTTAGTTAACAAAAAAATGCCAAAAAACCTCTTTTCTAACCAGGCTCATGAGTAGTAACTGGATCGTCCCCGAATTTTTTCTGGCTCCGATATTGATTCCAACTCCATATTCCGATTTGATTTCCGATTCTGTCCAATTGAATATGACATATTTATTAGTATGTTTTATCTATACTTAGCGTGGCACTGAATGGCAGTTTTAAGTTTAATCACTCATTCCTTCAATTTAAAAAATGTTATTTTTTAAATTGGCGCTTGTTTTTCTGATTTCTAAATCGGTGAAAAATTAATTTTCATTTCTTCATTAGAACAAAATATAGGAAACCAGATTTTACATTTTACACTTTGAATTTCTTTTTCCTTTTCCTTTCCTTTCGTCGTTGCAATATTTGCTCCAATAGCACTGACTAACACTCTTTTCGAAATAATTGAAGCCAGAAATCCCAACAAAAACCAAATTATTTTAAAATGTAACTAAAAAAAGAAAGAAAAAACAAGCAAGAGAAAACGACTGGAGATTGAAACAAAGGAGGAAATGCAAACTAACCAAGTGACAGCAATAGGATATTAATACAAAGTAAAGGAAAACATCCAGAGAGCAACTTAGACTAGTATTGTCAAAAATGGAGTTTTGATGTGACGTAAAACGTGCAGTGGCAAAATTCCTGGCGTCCGAAGTTGACGTTAGAGAAACTAGAAACACGATCTAGTTATTGAAAATTAGTAGGTTTTGGCATGTTAAGAATTGACCAAGTTAGTCATGAAAGTTAGTGTATTGTCTTTGAAGCCATAGTCAATACAAGAAACAAGATAAACAGATAAAGGAAAGACTTTAAGCAGAGCCGTTCAAAGGATGGGGGAGTGAACAAGGGCAGCTGTGCCGTGTCAGGGGGAACGCTGCGGCGGGTGAGCTGCCCGCTTTGGTCAGTTTTTCACTTTGATTCGGCTTTTTTGCTTATGTTTGAGTCGGAAGGGGGGTGTTGAAATTAATTTTGCCGCAGGCACCACCAACTCTAGGAACTGCTCTGATTATAAGTAAAGATTATAAAGTTTGGATTATAAATGAGAACAGTAATTGATCTTCACTTCCCCTATTTTATTAAAATGGTACATAAACTTTTTGTCAATCCATCTGAGGCCAAACTAAAACCAGGTCATCCTCGAATGGTGTCAGAAAAGAAACAAAAAAGAACTTAAAAGGAAATCGGAACTTCACAGGAGGCGGGTTAAGAGTGAAATTTTGAACAGGGATGGCGCGCGCAGCTGTATTGACTTCAGGCAGCTTGGGCTACAATAAATTGCTAGTAGCAGTAGCAGTTATAGCATGCAGAATTTTTTTTAGTCCAAACCTTATAAAATTGATTCTTCCGATTTTCCGCATGTTTTCCTTTTAAGTCACTTATCTTCAGTGGGATTTTGATGAACTAATCCCCTTCCACAAAATAAATACACGCTTACGTGCCTATCGTTAAATATATGTATGATAAATTGACTTCAACGTCAAGAAAATTCAATAAAGAAGAAAAGTCAAAGTCAGTTACTCAGGAGACTTTAAGATTTCGGGGGAAGGGACCCCAAGGCCCATCCCCAGTATACGTCCGTGCCATTGCAATTATTTTACAATTGTTTAGTTTTGACCAGGTTGGTCCTTTCACGATCTAGTCTTCTAGCAGAGATATTTTTAGAAGGGAGGGAGAGGGGCACTTGCCCTGGGCACAAAAATTTTAGGGGCACATATTTTCAAATAAACAAGCTAATGGTTATAACCATTTTGTAGCTTTGGAAATTTTATTTTATTGAAATAAAATAGAGGACTCAGTTGACAAATTTATTCATAAATGAAAATGTTAATATTTAGCCAGAAAACTTTTGGAAAACAGGGGAGAGAGTGCTAATCAAGATTTTGCCCCAGGAACAAGAGATTACGAACCACCACTGTCTTGCCTTTGTTTCCATTTTTTCCTTCTTTACTTTTTATTTATCACTGTCCAAACTTGACAATACACTAAGGCACCCGCAGGAGACGGCAAGATACCTGCTCCCTCTTCTGAATTCCCTAAATACACCAAGATCATTGCCTCCCTCCACAAAAATGTGAAGACTCTTCCTCTCTCATGAACACAATTGTGGGTGTTCTAGGCGGTAAAGTAACTCAGGAATTCAGTTTGCTATTATGAAGTTTCAGGTTGCATCTCCTGAAAAAGGGGCTCGTCAAAAAATATACACCGTTTTGTCAATGGTCGTCAGAGATGATACTTCAACCATAAAAAGAATGACGAGACCTTTCTTTCAAGCAGTAGACTCCTCAAAAATTGAATAACAAGAGATGGTTTTAAGTTTCGTCATCATGACTTTTTGTTTTGAAAAAAAGGGTTATCCTTCTCTAACAATGGCTTTCAGACGATCATTGCTACTGTTTAGTTGTATTCTTTGAACAATTTCTATTCATGCATGCTTATCAGAAAAGAAATTTAACTGAATAAAATATTAAAATTGAACTAGTTTCAAGCTATGATATCACAAAAATGACTGCAATTTTCTAGGAATTTGAAAATTGACAAAGCAAAAAATTATAAGCGAAAACTGAACGAGTATGAGTTAAATCAAAAGTTTTCATAAATAAAGTTTTACTTAGCCAAACACATCCCATCTAATACACTGACCTTAAGAGGCACACATCCTCGTTTAGGAGATGATGGACTGAAATTGTCATCAGGGAATAAAAACTTGCACCACAGGCTATGACGTTCTCTATGTTTAATTATTCTTGGATGCAATTTCAAATCTTGGCAAAATTATGTTCTATTGATTTTATTGTATGTTTTTATAAATAGTTTTTTATTGTTGTTGTTGTTTTTGTTGGGAACGGAGAAATTGTGTTATTATATTAGTAGTGTACCATCGAATATTGTGTTAGATGATCTGGCTTATAATAATGAAGTCATTCGTTTATTTATGTAATTTCTGAATGTAACAAGCTACATTTCCTAATTTGGGGAATTCCAGTAAGAAAGAAAGCAGCTATCCCATAAAAAAAAACTATATAAACTAGGAAGTCTTATATTTTAGTCTTATATTCTTATATTTTGTATGAAATTTAAGAAATTTCAGTAATACAAAGAAATTAATAAAAACGTATATACATTATAAGACTACGTCAATTAAAATTAAAAAGATGTAGAATTTGAAATTTAACGTTTATCTATGAAAAGTAAGAGCGATATCAAACAGTTCGAGGTAACGAACTGTAAGTAAGGAGCGACCCGGCTCAATGGTAACCGAAACTCTAGAAAACGGTATTTTGATACAAATAGATACACCAAAAGAATCAGATTTTAATGCTAATTTCAAATATATAAGTTTAATCAAGTTTAGTCCTACACATCAAAAGATACGCGCCTGAGAAAATTTGGCTGATTTTCAAAAAAAGGGGGAAAGAACCCATAAGAGTTATAGAATCTTAATTAAAATCACACCATCGTATTCCGCGTATCAGTGAACCCTGCTGTGGAAGTTTCAAGCTCCTATCTACGAAAAAGTAGAATTTTGCATTTTTTGCCAGAAGAAAGATCACGGATGCGTGTTTATTTGGGTTTTTTTTGTTTTTTTCAGGGGTGATCGTATCGACCCAGTGGTCCTAGAATATCATGGGAGGGCTCATTGGAACGGAAATTAAAAGTTCTAGTGCCCTTTTTAAGTGACAAAAAAATGGAGGGCAACTAGGCCCCCTCCCATGCTCATTTTTTTCCCAAAGTCACCCGATCATAATTTTGAGACAGCCATTTTGTTCAGTATGTTTGAAAATATTATAAGTATGTCTTTTAGGATGACTTAATCCCCCGAAGTTCCCGGAGGGAGGGCTGAAAGTTATTAGCTTTGCCCAATGTTAACATATAGTATTGGTTATTGGGAAGTATACAGACGTTTTCAGGGGAGATTTTTTCTGGTAGTGTGGGTAGGTCGGGGGTTATGTGGGAGGATCTTTACATGAAGGAAGTTTTCATGGGGGGAAGGGACATTGCTATGAAGGGGACGCTGGATTTCCCAGCTTTATTTAAAAAAAGATCAGAAATTAAATATAAAAAAAACAAGTTTTTTTACTGCAACAGCAGCAACAACAGAGATTTAAACTAACAAAAAATATGACCTATATGATTGGGTTCACCCCCTTGTCCACGCATCGTTCTTCAAGCTAAAGATTTTTTAGCATTTTTATAAGATCTATTTATTATAATTAGCAGACTGGGCGATTAAGCTATCCTTTTTAAATAATTGGAACAAAATTCGAACGTTTGCTTAAAGTGCAAGGTATTAACTAGGGGGCGAATCCCCTAATATACATAATAAAAATATACGAATCTAGATATTCGATGAGTAAGTTAATTCGTAATTTACGTATATTTATTACTAATAAGAACGTTCGTAAATAAAATTAAACAACGTCCTAGAAAGCCATTTAACCAAAAAAAAAGTAAAATTAATATGAAAATTTTGTTTTAATTATTCATGTACGGTGAGCCAAGATCAAAACCTGCATTTTTTCAAAAACGTTCAGAAATTAATAAAAAAAACAACAAGTTTTTTTTAACTGAAAGTAAGGAGCGACATTAAAACTTAAAACGAACAGAAATTATTCCATTTATGAAAGGGGCTGGCCTCCCCTCAACACCGCGCTCTTTATGAGAATGTTAGACTTTCTCACGACTCTATTTTTTTTCAAATAAGGAAAAATTTTAGCTCAAAGAGCATGGCGTTGAGGTGGGGAGACCTCTTTTCAGATAGGGACTTAATTCTGTTCGTTTTAAGTTTTGATGTCGCTCCTTACTTTCAGTTTAAAAAACTTGTTTTTTTTACTTAATTAAACCAAGAACGAACAGAGATTAACGCGTATCAGTTTTAAATGAATAAAACGAAATACGGGTACTTGTCTATGATAGCTACCACACCCAAGAAGTGAAGTTGGGTTAATCCTAATAGAATAGACCAAAATATGAAGGAAATGTAATATTTTAATAACAAAATTATGGAAACTACAGCAGAGAATTATGGAAAGTAGGCCGTCCAGAACGCATTATATTAAATGCCTAACCTAATCAACTATATATATTAAGTATTTAAGTAAAAATATGTACATAGTAGTTTATCTCCCTCAGGCTCGTCTGATTATCTCCGATTGCACACAGAAAACCTGGTTTATTACGGATTAAGAACAAAATGTTGTCAGTATAATAGACGAATACCGAAATACGAATGAAGGAATAAGAGGATTTGAAGTCAAGTATTCTTCCAGAACCATCAATTAGCAATGCCTGGTGCTGGTCTTTAAGGGTAGTTCTCAGGAACGTGCAAATGAAACACTGGTCTTTCAGGGTAGTTAAAGGGGGTAGCCGCTGCCCTGTGGTAATGTATATCCGTTTTCGATTTGATTTCGCAATTCACTGTGATTACTGTTCTAATTCCACTTTCATTTTTGGTAAAATCGGTTCATTTTGATTTTGACTTCTTACTCGCTACAATTATGCTAGTTCTTCATTTATAGTACAAAAATCTAAAATTTATTTTAAGTTTAAGTTTGAAATGAGTTAATTTCTGTTTGTGTCAGGTATTGCAATCACCTATAGAATATATTATAATCTATAATAGAACCAAATAGAACTTTTTTTGATAATTCAGCTGGCTAAAAGTTGAATTCGATAATTTGGAATATAATCTTTCTATGAACACATTACAACTGGAATTGGCTTGTTGAAACATTAGCAAAATGTTAAATAGCACGCGAAGGACAAGGAATGTCAAACGTATGCGTTTAACCTTTCACTTCTCGGATTGTTGAAGCAACAAGAGCTTGATCAATTTGCATCAGTAAAATAAACTTTGCCGGAATTTTAACTATTCAATTGCTCAAAAGTAATCTTCCAATTTCTTTTTTTTATTTCTATTTGTCAATACTAAGTTCCTTACTTACTTACTTAACTCCCATCCGGCCGGGTTGGCCGATTCGGATCCTCTAATGACATCATAACAATGTCGGTATGCCTCCCTGTTTGTTGTCAGTCCTCAGCATAATGACATGACATCTACTGAAACCTCAATTTAGGTCGGTAAATGCAGCGGTTTTACAGACTCTTTTTATGTGACTTTACGAACAGTGGCAAAATTTTTCATCCGATTAAATGAAGAACATGAAAATACTGACATGACAAAATTCCAAAATTCCGATCTCAGTCGGTAAATAAAGCGGTTTTAATGACTGGAAAGAATGGGTGAAAACCTCATTCGGTAGCAACTAGTACCAGCTACTTGCAAGGCGGCAAGGTTGCAGTCATGTTTTACAACAGATTAGGTGGTTGGTAGATTATGAGCTGTGGGGGGTAAAGAGAACAATGCCCATCCAAGGGGCCAACATGTCAGTTTTCAAACTTTACAAACTACGTTATTAATCGAGTAACAAGGAAGTATTAGGGTGTATGAAAATATTCGACAAAGACTATCGTAAACCGATCTTTACCATTTTTCACAAAAGCAACGAGCCTAAATGGATTTTAGCTGCCAAGCAGACTGTTTGTAACCCGTTTGCCACATAAGCAACCGAAAGAGTCAAATTGGTCATGCACTACCGCTGGAAAAATGCCATAAGTCTAAGAAAAGCAATTCGTAATCAAAGAGTTGCTTATGTTTCAAAGCTATGGTTGTGCAAACAATACGTCCGGTATTCAACAGGGTGTCCAGGAACACATATCTACTGATCCGGGAAGAAAAGTACGCTGAATTCAGTGTATGACTCATAAAGAGAGCCTAACTATGGCTCTCTCTACCCCACAGTTCATATAATTATCCAGTAAGCTTATCGCAGATCATTTCTGGTCTTCGTTCTTGGTGCGAACAAAAAGCTCCTCCCACTTTTTTCTGCATTAGCAGGAATGCGGGTTAGTCTGTTTCCGATTGTTTCCAACAAAGTGCATTATTCGTAATAGCGGGTTTCCACTTGTTTCCGATTAGATCACAGTCTGACTTGTCTACCCGTGAAAATATCTGACTTCGCTTATGTTTATATTTGCAAAAACGTTCTCCGGAGCACTCGCACCCCGGTCCGGGTTTTTATAATGGGTGAGATAGGGAATGATCATACTGGATAACTACATGAACTGTGCTCTATCCCCATACTCCGAAAAATATTTGAAACCTTGTGGGAACTATACGTCTTCTTTACGGGTGGAATGAAACGAGTTATTGCTTACAAACGAGCAGTCAAGAGTGCTTACTCACGCATTGAAGCTTAAGAATCTGCCAATGACAAGGTGGACGTCCAAGTCAGAGAGTTTGACAGCGTTGCGGACCAACTTTGACACCACTGCTGAAGTTCTCAAAGAGCTAATCGAACAGAACAAGGACAAGATAATAAAAGAAAAAGCCCAGGTTCTACATCGCTACATTACCTGCTTTGATTTTATTCTGATACTTATGTTCATACGCCAAGTCATGTTCAAGACGATGGTTCTTGCAAAAAAGCTTCAGACTGAACAGCTTGATCTATTAATTGCAAACACAAAACGCAGGGCGACACACGACATCTTATATACTTTCCTCCGAGACTGATCAGATAGAGAGGGAAATCCGGGCATCGAAAGCAGCAGTGGAAAAAAGTCGGTTCAAAGGCCAAAGACAAGTTCCAACTTAAACAAGATCCTAGGCATCCACCTGCCCATGATTCAAAGGCAATTTCTAATTCTTGAGCCGAACCGTCGGAAGTCACGAATTTGCTTCTGGGACAAGACCTAGACCCCGCGTAACTCAAGTTAGCCAGGATCGAGGTCGAAAGCTATAAAGTTATTTATCACACCACCTTTGAGGCCCTTTTCCGGGAAATGTATGCAGTCAAACTGATATTCCCGACTCTTGGTGTAGATTGTGCTAGCATCACCAACTTCAGCCATGGTAAAAAGAAGTTTCAGCAAACTGAAACTGGTTATAACACAATAGCTACAAACATGGACAGATGACCGTTTCGATCACCTCATTATGATGTACTTTGAGACTTCCGAAACCAAGACGTTTGACTTTTTAACTGAAGTGGTTGTATTTTCTTCATTCTGTATTTAATCCGTATATTTTAATTGAAATTGTTTGTTTCCACCTCTGAGTTCTGTTTGTGTATAAATCATACTATCGCATTTTTCCTTATGCATTACTCGTTTCTTCACTAGATCACAACTAGTTGTACACATGCTTCATGCGAGAAAATTAACTATTCTTCTTCAGGTAACACGATTTCTTAGGCTAAACTGTGTCCTCAAGTCTCGTATTCGAAACAGACATTAGGCCAAATATTATTTAAAAAAAAGAGTAGACAAAATGACCAACTAGTCGGTAAAATCCCTCACGCCGCCCCTAACATTTTGGTTAGTAGCGTCCCTAACTGCTGTTTCTTTTTTCCAGCCCCCACCCTCCACCCCTCCGTTTTTTCTAATAATGCAAAATTCGTTTCTCTCAAAATTTTAAGATCTTGAAAATTCATAGTTGCGGCATCACAAAAAACCTAGTAAAGAACGAACTTCGGGTCGTTTATGTATTTGAATGTATGTTCGTTTTATTTCTCATCTACTCATCCATAACAGTATCAGTTGTCTTTATATTTAATTTCAATATTCACGTTAGGTCTCGCTCTTGTCGGGCTTCACCTATCCCTTCATTGTAATTTCGTTCATTTTAAGTTTCTATCATTATATGGTTTTATGCACCTCATCCCCCCGAATAAAATTCCTGGATACGCCATTGCATTTAGTTTTACTATTTTAAAAGGACACTTTATCTTTTGATCCTATTTCGTTTGAAAGCATAGGAAGTTGATACAAAAAGAAAACCCCAAAACAAGCGTTGAGTAATTTTTGAAGCATATCTATTTTAGAAGTTTGAGCAATATTTGCTCAAACTTTGCTCAAACTGAAGCAATATTTGAATTAGCGAGTTTTTGAATTAAGCAGTTATTTGTTGGCCCAAGTTCTTTGGTCAAAATTAAATAAAAAACAAGTTTCTTCAACTGAAAGTAAGGAGCAACATTAAAACTTAAAACGAACGAAATTAAAACTTAAAACGAAATTATTACGTATATGAAGGGGGTTACCAGTAGTATTGGGTCAATCTAAGGTACGACACAAACAGGGCATTGCTCCTACGACGCAGTATTGCCTCTCTATTTTAACGACATACATAGCCAATCATTTCAACGACACACATAGCCCATCGTTTCTACGACACACATAGGGTAATCCTCCTACGACGCACATATCCTATCATTCCTACGACACATATACCTAGTCATTCCTACGACATACATAGCCAATCATTCGTACGACACACATAGCCAATCATTCCTACGACACACATATCCTATCATTCCGACAAGACACATAGGCAATAATTCCGACAAGACACATAGGCAGTCATTCCGAAAAGACCTTACAAACAATTATTCTTAACGATAGAAATGCTATTACTTGAAGCGCAGCCATAGGAAATCGTTTCAAGTGCACATTCTTACCTCGAGTTTTGCGATAAGGATTTCTCGGAATTTTTCTGTAAGAATACCAACAGTTAGAGCGGGCATCCCGTTATCTCAAGCAAATGTTTCGTTATAAAAGAACAGAGGACATTGAATGAAGTTTTTATATAGATTTTAATAAGCAATTGGTAGAAATCTTTTTGTACTCTAATATATCGAACTTATTATTGATTATTGATAATTGATTATGAGTACGAACAGGGCAGGTATCATTATTGTAATGTAATGAACCAGTGCACATTGGTTTTCCATTACCGGACTTGCGCATGAGTTTAGGCCCCCAAATTTCCATCCAGGGCCCCGAGTCCCCCACCAGGACCCTGAGTCCCCCACCAGGGCCCCAAGTCCCCCACCAGGGCCTCGAGTCCCCCACAAGGGCCCCGAGTCCCCCATTCAGGGTCCCGAAGTCCCCTTACAGAACCCCATGTCCACACTTCAGGACCCCAAGTCCCCCACCAGGGACCGGAGTCCCCCGGGAGGTACCCCCTCAAGGACCCCCTTCTTTCCAGGCCATCCCACCCTTCCCCTACTTTTTTTAGGGTGGCCTTAATTTCTACAGTTTGCTCTTGATTTTTATGGATTCGTCAGGATTTCTATGTATTGGTCATGAGTTTTATAGTTTTGTATTGATATCTTTGGTTTGGTCTTAGTTTCTATGGTTTGTCTCTATTTCTATGGTTTGGTCCGGATTTCTATGGTTTGGTCTGGATTTCTATGGTTTGGTCCGGATTTCTAGGATTGGCCCTTGATTTTTATGAATTCGGCTGGATTTCTATGCATTGGATATGATTTAAATGAATCTCTCTGAACTTCGTGCATTGATTATGATTTCTATGGGATCTTTTTTGGATTTCTATAGGCCGGCCCTGTTTTCTGCAGTTTTCTCTTGATGTCTATGGTTTGGTCTAGATTCTTAGGGTTGACCCTGATTTTTATGAATTTGCTTAGAATTCTATGTATTGCGTATGATTTCTATTTATTCTTCCATATGTCCATGTATTGGTTATGATTTTTATGAATTCGTAGGAATTTCTATGTATCAGTCACAATTTTTAGAGGTTGACCTTAATTTCTACAGTTTGGGTCTTGATTTTTATGAATTCGATGGGATTTCTATGTATCGGACATGATTTTTTAAAGGTTGGCAATGACTTCTACAGTTTGGTCTTGATTTTTATGAATTTGACGGTATTTCTATGTATCGGCCAAGATTTTTCAGAGGTTAGCCATGATTTCTACAGTTTTATCTCAGTTTCTATGATTTGGTCTAGATTTCTAAGGTTTTCCCTGATTTCTAAATTTTGATCATGATTCTTATGAATATATAGAATAAAAGTTCCAGAGATGATAGTGCTCAAAGAGAATGCTAGTCTAAGACTTTTAGTTGACGACAAAGGTCAACTTCTTGCTACCGTTGCTGGTAACATATTACGCGTTGATAGATCATATCACCATCTTTCTGCTATTAGTATTCAAAAGAAGACAGGAAGAAGAAGACACGCATACCACTGTAACAGCATCATAAACCATATCATATCAAGGTGTCGAAACTGTAATCTATGTAAAAAGTAAATCCGTATTAGGCAATGAAACCATAATTACAGTAAAAAGAGCACTAGCAAACATTATCAGCATGGAGATTAACGACAATTTGATGAAAAACAAACCCCATACAAACGTCACTAGCACCATCATTGGAAAAGGTGAGGGTGAAGCATTTCGAGAAAACGTGTGCACAAAATAAAGTTATCGTAGCATTGAATGCTGGGAAAGAGAAATATTTGAATTATGAAACAAGTGTTAATGACGACCTTATTGGAAATATATGTGTGCGCTGACATGGCACTAAGGAGTTGAATTCCTTTGGAGTACCCAAGAATTACTACCATCAAAGTGCTGTATATTTGAGAGTAACGTTTCCTGAGATGATAGTGCTCAAAGAGAATGCTAGTCTAAAACTTTTAGTTGACGGCGAAGGCCAACCTCTTGCTACCGTTGCTGGTAACACATTACCTGTTGTCAGATCCTATTACCATCTTTGTGGCATTGTCATCCAAAAGAAGACAAGAAACAAAAGAGAGGTATACCACTCTAACAGTATCATAATTCATATCATACCCAAATGTCAAAACTGCGACCGATGCAAAAATAATATCATAATAGATAATGAAACCGCAAGTAACATAAAAGGGGCTTTGAAAGACAATATCACCAAGGAATAGAAAAATGATTCGACGGAAAACAAAGAACCAGCAAATTTTAATGCTTCAACTATTGGCGTAATAACAGAGACCGCCCATGGCGCCGATATTATTGATAATGAAATGTATGAACAGGATTTTAAGAGTTGTTCATACCCCCAGAATAGGTGTATGTGACATCTGAAGAAAAAACACGACGAAGTATTTTATGAGTAGATTTAAGGTGATCATTTTCTTATGAGGAGATTCAACATGCATTTGTTTCAATAAAAATATTTTATTGCATTACTTTGTCTTTGTCTCCCTTATTTTTAGGGTACGATATCAACTCCAGAGGAAACTCAGAACTGAAGGGTAACTTTTCTTTTGGTGAATCTCAGAACCGGAGCATATCTTTGAAAAAAAAATTCAGAATCGAAGTGTAACTTTTTTGAGGCAACGCAACACTATACCGCTGCCTATAGTAAAGGCCATAGGCTCAAATGTTTTAATATTTATTATTTTTTTTTCCAGAAGCACTTCGTATGGAAGGGTTCGTCGTATATACTTCAAAGGGGGCTCATTCGATTGGAAATCGAGAGTTCTAGTGCCCTTTTTAAGGGTCAAAAGTGATTGGAAGGCAACTAACACCACTTCCATGCCCATCATTTCCCCAAACACATCCAATCAAAATTTTGAGATAGCCATTTTGTTCTACGTAGTTGATTTCCAGATGTAAATTATGTTTTTGAGGAGGACACACCCCATAGCCCTCAGGGCAGGGGTTGTAAGTTATACCCTGGGGGCATATAAGGTTCTTATAGAAAGCATTGTCGTAGAAACTTGAAAAAGCACTCATTAGATTAGAAATTCAAAGGTCAAGTGCCCTTTTTAATAGTCGAAAATGTTTGGAGGGTAACTAACACCCCTCTCACGCCAACCTTTTCCCAAAACACACCCATTCAAAATTTTTAGATAGCCATTTTGTTCAACGTAGTTGAAAATTCTGGAAATTAGGTCTTTGAAAATGACAACCCCCCCCCCCCCACAATCCTCAGGGCACAGGTTGTAAGTTACGTCTTAGATGTTTACGATGTTTTTATAGAAAGTGTTGTCATGGATACTTCAAAAAGGGCTCGTTTAATTAGAAATTGAAATTACCCGGGCCCTTATTAATGTTCGAAGGTGACTGGAGTGCAACTAACACCCCTTCCACGCCCACCGTTTCCACAAACACATTCAATCAAAATTTTGAGATATCCATTTTGTTTAACGTAGTTAAAAGTTCTGGATATTATATCTTTGAGCAGGACACTCCCCCGACAGTCTTCAGGGCAAGGGTTATAAGTTATGTACTGGGGGCATATATGGCACTTATGGAAGGAATGCTCGTATAAACTTCGGAGAAGGCTCATTTGATTGGAAATTGAAAGTTCTAGTTCGCTTTTTAAAAGTCAAAAGATATCCGAGGGCAACTAGCACCCCCCCTCCACACACCCTTTTTCCCCAAGCCCATCCGATAAAATAGCCATTTCATTAAAAATATTTCAAAGGTCAGATAAGAAAAACTCCTGTGTCGACGCAACCCCCCAGGGCCCGGAGGCAGGCTTTGAAAGTAATGCTCTGGGGGCTTATGTAGTTATTTTGGAAGGGATGCTCGTATAAACTTTGGAGAGGGTTCATTTAATTGGAAATTAAAAGTTCTTGTTCACTTTTTGAAAGTCAAAAGAGATTGGAGGGCAACTAGCCCCCCCTCCCCCTCTACGTCCTAAATGCATCAGATAAAATTTTGAGATAAAGTTTTTGTTAAAAATAGTTCAAAAGTCAGATAGCAAAACTCCGGTGTCGACACAGCCCCACAGGGCCCAGGTTCAGGCGTTGTAAGTTATGCCTTGGGGGCATATATGGTTGTTATGGAAGAAATGCTCGTATAACCTTCATAGAGGGCTCATTTGATTGGAAATTGAAAGTTGTAATTCAATTTTTAAGAGTCAAAAGTGATCGGAGGGCAGCTAGCCTCTTCCCAGACTCCATTTATTTTTTTTCCCAGAGGCACTTCATATAGAAGGTGTCGTCGTATAAACTTCAAAGGGGGCTCATTCGATTGGAAATCGAGAGTTCTAGTGCCCTTTTAAGAGTCAAAAGTGATCGGAGGCTAGCTCCCCCCCCCCACGCCTCAAAGATCGTATAATGAAAACTACGCGGTCGACACAGCCCCCCAGGGACGGGGGCAGACGTTGTAAGTAATGCTCTGGGGCATATATAGTTCTTATGGAAGGGATACTCGTATAGACTTCGGAGAGGGCTCATATGATTGGAAATTGAAAGCTCTCGTTCACTTTTTAAGAGTCAAGAGGTATCCGAGGGCAACCAGTCCCCTCCCTCTCCACGTCCTATTTTCCTCAAAGCCATCCGATTATAAATTTGAGAGAGCCATTTTTTTTAAAATAGTTCAAACATCATATAACGACAACTCTGGGGTCGATACAAACCTTCAGGGCCCGGGGTAAGCGTTGTAGGTCATGCCTGGGGGGCATATACAGCTGTTGTGGAAGAGTTGCTAGTATAAACTTCAGAAAGGGCTAATTTGATTAGAAATTGAAAGTTCTAGTTCATTTTTAAAGAGTCAAAAGAGATCAGAAGCAACTGTCTGCGCCCCTTTTCTCCCAAATGCATCCGATAAAAATTTTGAGATTGCCATTTTGTTAAAATAGCTCAAAGGTCAGATAAAAAAAAACTCCGGTGTCAACACAACTCACCCAGGGCCTGGGGGCAGGCGTTGCAAGTTATTCCCTGGGGGCATATATAGTTTTTATGGAAGGGATGCTCGTATAAACTTCAGAGAGGGCTGATTTGAATGAAAATTGAAAGTTCTAGTTCAACATTTTTAGAGTCAAAAGAGATCGGAGGGCCCCTAGTCCCCCCACGCCCTTTTTCCCCAAACCCATCCGATACAAATTTTGAGATAGCCATTTTGAAAATAGGTCAAAGGTCAGATAACAAAAACTCCGGTATTGACACAACTCCCCAGGGTCCGGAGGCAGGCATTGTAAGCTGTGTCTCTGTGGCCGTATATTGTTCTTATGAAAGGGAAGTTCGTATAAACTTCAAAGAGGGCTCATTTGAATGGAAATTAAAAGTTCTAGTTCATTTTCTCAGAGTAAAAAAAGATCGGAGGGCAACTAGCCCCTCCCGCTCTCCACGCCATTGCAAACAAACATACAACAGATATTAATGTAAATTAATAAATAAATCTTAAAACGAGTGAACCTCAAATTGAATATGCAAATCAAGCTTGAAACGAACAAAAATTACTACAAACAAGAGTTTGGGTATCGCCTCCTTCTCTCACTGTAACAGTCTTAAAACCTACTGTGTCATTGGCGCTTTACTGAAAACTGTATATGTCTTGAACAGTCTTGGAAAGTATAAACGACATCAAATTGAATATTTGATGTATTGATATTAACTGTTGAAAGATCCATCAGTTCAAGAATTTATTTCACTGTAATTTTATTTTTATTTTCAATGCTGTAAGAACTGGAAAACAAAATATTTGTAATATAATCCGTTTTCAGTTAAACACTAGTGATGCAGTAGACTTTTTATTTGTATTTATATTCAAGGTAATGGGCAGCACCCAAACTCTTGTTTTTAGCGGAATATTAATTTTCTTGAATAACTTTAGAAGTAACTAATAAATTAAACTGAATATTTCATGCAGAATCATACTAATTACTGATAGCTAATTACTTCAAAAGTTTATTGTAGTTGCAATGTCTATTATGAATATTAAATACAAAAGAAAATATTTGTAATAAAATTGGTTTTCAGTAAAGCGCCAATGACGCAGTAGGTTTTAGACTTTTACAGTGAGAGAAGGAGGCGATACCCAAATCTTATCTGCTGAGTTTTTCCTGTTCCCAACCTAAAATGTATTTATTAGTGAAATTTCAGCCTTAAAGTCTAACCCCTCTTTATAAGAAATTTGTTATGGAAGGAGAAACATACACAAATGTGGGAATTTTGAAAACAGATGATGCGTTGCAATTCAAGTAAAGATTATTACGCACAATACGCTAATTTGTATGTTATTGAAAAGATATTTTGCTTCATTATTTGTATCGTGTCGTTTATCACCATCTCATGAAAATAGCATATCGGTTATTTCCTGCCAAACAACGGCGTCCAATTAAAAAAAAAAAAAAAAAAAAAAAAAAAAAAAAAAAAAAAAAATAGAGTTGATTTAAAGTCAGTACCTGAATTTGTTAATCCAATTAAATTAAAATATGTGATGTCCAAATGTAATGGTTGCAGTTTACTTGATTTCTTCCAAGATATAACTGAATAGCATGATTCCTTTACAATTGGAGCTTGTCGGATTGTTAGGAAAATTGTACTGACGCGCAAAAGGGTGTGTCGACAAGTGTTATCATAAACTAAGTTAGAATTTTGTCTCGCTATAACAAGAGAGAAACGGGAAAAATTACTTCGCTGAAATCCTTCCATTGAGTCCGGCTGGATAGGATCTGACAATGCAGCATCCCCCTCACTGAAGTTCCCACATAAAGCCCAAATAATATATTTCACCTTTAATTAATTATCTTGACGCGTAAAAGTTTTTTTTGTTAAAACGGGTTTCTAGACTCTCGGATCGATGAAATCTAGTTTCGTCCGTATTTGCCTTCAAAATATTGGAGAAAAATATTATTTGAAATTATTTAAAAAGTGTATAACAATGCAAAGAAACATGGCAATCTATTTAACAACAACATTTTGCATGTTATATAGCAAGAATTTCACAGACTGAGTGTTTTCTTTTAGTTTCTTATATATCCCAGAGGGCTCTGGGATCATCAGGGGGTTGGGTGCATTGTCAGAAAAGTTACCATGATATTTGGAAGGAGCAGAAGATAAGGAAACTGATGGTGCTACTTGTATTGTATTAGCACGTTTCCTTCAGACATGGTCAAGGTGAACTACTAAATATTTACCGATTTATAGAAATTAGAAATTATTCTGTTTTACCAAAAAGGAAAAAATGTCTTATGTTTCTAAACTATTAGTTATTTTGGTACTTGTTAATTAAATGAAACGGACTAAAAAATTACGCTTAGGTTAGTTATGAGAAAACCGGTTTCATAGCCACAAAGACAAGTGACAGAATAGATTGGAAATATACAGTTTGGGCTATACATTTGAACATTGAGGGGGGGGAGGGGGTAAGGTAGAGCGGGTCTGCATGCAAGATGTGTTAGCTACAATTACTCTTCATATTATGAAGTAGGAAATTGTTTCTAACTTCACGATGTCTAAATACTTTACCCCCCCCCCCTAATGTACAAATATATAGCCCAAATTATACATTTCCAATCTATTCTGTCACTTGAATGTCCTTGTGGCTATGAAATCGGTTTTCTCAGAACTAACCTAAGCGTAATTCTTGAGTGTATTTCGTTTAATTAACAAGTTCCGTTATCATTTATTTGACCACTGCCAGTAATATTTTGGCAAATAAAATGGAGATCAATAGTAATCTCCGTCCAATATTTTCTTTTGTTATTTAAAAACCTTGTTTTTTTTTGTTTTTTTTTTAAATTCAGCTAGGCTGATTCATTTTACTCTTGTTGACTGCGATTTAAATCACAGTTACTTTTTAACTCTTAATCCAAAGATCGAAATTTACGTTATACGAAATTATAAAGGGATGATTGCGTTGAAATAGATATTTATAATCATTATTCAGTGAGAAATTAACTAAGAAAGTAATCACACCCCATAAATTAACTAAGGTCTTTACCATTAATGGACATCATACAGGATTCATCAATTTTAGGTATTGTTGAATTATAGTCAGACTTGAGGCTTTCCAGTATTACGTCAGGGATGCTGATGGTCTCGCTTTTTTGACTCATGTTGCATTTCTGAGCATCTGCAAAAAAATGAAACAGGTTTTACGAATACTAATATATTCATATGCCTCATACCTGTTATATTCAAAGTATGTACTTTATAATGGGTTTAAAGACCCAGGGAAGATCAAAATACGATACAAAAACAAGAGTCTAAGAGAATCTTTGAGAGCAAGGATTGTGCAGATTCTTAGTTTCCGTGAAAAAGTGAACGGAAAGACGTATGAGAGATCGAAAGCAATATTTCGTTGTAAAGTACGCCTTTAATTCAACATGTTATTTATCTAAATTTTGGTTGGCTAAGATGGGTGGTTACTTATGTAAGGTTGAAAAAAATTTTTTTTTCGTTGTTGATGATGAAATACACTAAATTTCGGGAGCTACTCTCACAGTGTAGATTTCTTCCAACGAAAAAAACATGACGTGACGATGTACAATGCATCTGACACGTGCGAAGCGGGCTCTCGGGCCAGGCTCCAACAAATTATATATAATTTCTTGTGGTTTTCAATATTGTTCTTGATACAATTCACCTATTTTTTCACGTTTTTAAATACTCCTATAAATAAACTCGTGCGTTCGTGCCTGTTATTAGAGGGTACTAGTTCACGCAAATATAGGGGCGGGCAAAGATTTTTTAATAAAAAAAAAAATATCAAGTAACAGAAAAGAGGTAATTGTCAAAATTTAGGGAAGACAATTTATTCCAATGGAAATGTGAAACTATTTTCAAACCCTTGGAGGGGCAATAAAAATCAAAGGGGCAATCGCCCCCTACTATCAAAAATTGGTCCCTCTGCCTGCTACGTGTTATATGACAACAAATAACAGAGTTAGAAATATTATGATTGGCATATAGCAATGCAATTGAGACAATTGGTAAAATAAATAAAGTGAGTTTCAAAATATAAATGACTTTAAAGAAAAATGAAAGAATTTTATTAGTGCGAACAAAATAAAAATTGCGGACAGTGTTTGTCTTTAGATTAGCTCATTCTACGTATATTATTAAATTTATCTTGATGGGTTCAAATTGCTGCTCCACCTGTGGGTTACAATATAAAAAAAGGAAAATCTTTGTAAGAACACGAAGGACCTAAAGCGTTGGTAGCTGAAAACGAACGTCCAGGAGAAGAACATTCATACGATTATATGCATTTATTGGTACTTGTGCATTATACCCACGTCTCATTTGACATATATATATATATATATATATATATATATATATATATATATATATATATATATATATATATATATATATATATATATATATATATATATATATATATATATATATATATATATTGTGTCTGAAAACCTAACTAAAAAGCGTCGCGATCTATTAAACGCGGCTCGCAGCTCCTTTGGTCCAAGAAGTGTTTGGTCTGATCATGGACAAGTTCTAGCCAAAGTTCCGGGTGAAACTCGTATACGTAAAATTAACTATTCGCATGACTGCAATAGTATGTGACTTGTTAGTATTTTTCTTATTTTGTAAATGCCTTCCACAGTTCATTGATTTTCATTTATTTATTTATTTTTTCATTTTTGCTTCTCTTTCAGTGCTAATGGTTCATTCCGATAATACCTGCTGTCCAATTAGGTATTTGTTTGTTTGTAATCCTTTGACAGGTTTTTCTTTTGCAATTGATTTAAGTAAAGATTTCTTTTTGGTTCATCTGGTGACTTTAATAGACTCCAAGTAAAACCTGTTTTTGTGAATTTTTAAGCCATGAGAGTCGGCTTTGGAGTTTGAATATAATCCTTTCGATGTAATTAGTATTGTAAATAATTATGTGGGTCAGGTTAATCAAAGTTCGATTAATATAAACCCTATTTGTTATAGTAAATATGTTCCGGATTTGGGGGGGAGAGGAGGTTACCAAAGGAAATTATTCTTTGACAGCATTTAAGTTTAACATTCAGGGTCTCTCCTCGTCAATTGATAATTTAAGACAAATTGTTTCTGATGGACAGCCTGATGTTGTGGGTTTATGTGAGACGTTTTTAATTATTTTTTTTAATATACAGAGATGGTTAGGGGCTAGGTTAAGTTAGGTCAGGTATTTAATATAATGCGTTGTGCGTGGCCTGCTTTACATAATTCTTTTTAGTAGTTTTCATAATTTTTTTTAGAAAGTATTATATTATCACCAAGTTTTGGTATACATCATTAGGATTAACGTAAGTTCTATTTTTGGGTGTGTTTCTTTGAATTGACAAGTGCCGAGTTTTCATGATTCTTATTAATTTTTTATATGCAGTGAATTCAGTTAAAAAAGTGTCTAGCCAGGTAAAGAATCTTCATTTATAGATATAACCATACACAATATGTATGCAAGATATTTATGCATTTGTGGCCAAAAAATTTCAGTGGTCCATTTGTACATCGTAAATAATTTATTAGATTACATTGCATTTCCAGATATATTTAAAATGACAAGAAAGTATAAAAACGAGTAAAACTTTTGACAATAAACAGTCATTTGATTTTAAGTATATTTATAAATTCATTACCAACACCAGAAAATAATAGAGAATAGTGATAAAGAACAAAAATCTACGTTTTAATTTAACTCCACGAATTATCTTTTCGAAAATAGTTTCAGGACTTGGTGCGTATTTATAAGTGCATGTGTGTATGCTCCGTAATGCTCCTAAGGAATAAATACAAAAAAGGTCTTGGGGCTTCTTTACTCCTTCTTTACTCCTTTTACTCCTTGTATAAGGTCAGATTTTAATCCTCTAATGGCGTGTCATATTGTTTGGAATAAGTTGCCTGAATCAGCTCGACGGTGCCACTCATTCGGTTTGTTTATGAAAAAAATAAAAAATAAAAATAAAAAATTGTTAAAAATTGTTTGGCTTCGTAGATGTTATTTTTATTTATGTTTTTTTTTTTTTTTTTTTTTTTTTTTTTTTTTTTTTTTTTTTTTTTAGTCTGTTTAATCTAATTAATTAATTTAGCTTATTTATTCTATTTCTTCTATAGTTTTCATTGTATCTATATTTTCTTTTCTTCTCCTTTGTATGTGAGAAAGTGTTTTGTTTTTCATTTTTGAGTAAGCATTTCATATGTCTTCCCCCTTTGTACAGGCCAATGAGCCTTTGGGGGAATAATAGCATGTAATATTGTATGTGTATTTATAATGAAGAATAAAACTTATCTTATCTTATATATATATATTTATATATATATATATATATATATATATATATATATATATATATATATATATATATATATATATATATATATATATATATATATATATATATATATATATATATATATATATATATATATATATATATATATATATATATATATATATATATATATATATATATATATATATATATATATATATATATATATATATATATATATATATATATAAGCAGAGACGTGTTCAACAGCTAGGGAGTAAAAACTTAACTTGGACATATTTAAGGGAGTTAGAAAAAGGTACCCAAGCCCTATATTTCTTTTGGTATTTGTGTAGAATATGGGTACACACGCGAGAAGTGAAGTTTCGTTAATGCTAATGAAATAAAACAAAATAGGATGAAAATATAATAGTTTAGAAACAAATTTGGGCTATATATTTGCACATTAGGGAGGTGGGGGTAAAGCATAGCATATATTAAATACGTAATCTCACCTAACCTAGCTACCAAACCCAAAAAAACTGGGGTTTAGTCCCCTAAACCCCAAAAAACTAAAGTTTAAATCTTTGTCACGGAGTGAGCAACACCTCACAAACCTGTTTATCAATAGCGGTTTTGAGATTTCAATGCGGTCTTTCTTTCGTGTGTACCCAGATTCTACACAAGTACCTTTCTTTTTTTTAATGGCAGAGCTATATATTTTTTTCAACATGAAGAAACTAAACCAGAAGCCTGTTTATTCTCCATTATCTGAGGTTTCCTGCAATTTTTTTTTCCTTTTTTTTCTTATTTTTAAGGCAGTAAAATACCAAGAAGAGTTTGATAGGCCTGTAAATTTCTTTCTCATTGCAAGACAACTTGAAACAAATACCCTTCGATTGAAATATTTCTACCTTTGCATTAATAATAATAAAAATCTATTTTTAGCCAACTATAAACAACAAGAAAAAGTGGAATAAAGAAATAAAAATAGAAAAGAGACCAAAATAAACAAAAACAGTAAACTAGAACAAAAACACTGGATAAGACAATGAAATGTCTGAAACTTCGGAATAGCAGACCCGGACAGTTCCTCATGCAGTAGAGTCAGTTTTGCCGTTACATCTGAAACATCAAAATTCTTCATAGTTTTACATACTTATACGATCACCAGTAAACTTTCAGAAGCTGTTGAATACCCTCTTGTAAAGGTTTTGGATGTAAGTGTCCCCCCCCAAAGACCCTCTCAATACTTTTCGCACTGATATAATTTTAGACTGTCAACACAAATAATTGAAAGTTATTTCCGATTAAATTATTCACATTTTCTGGATATTCAATGAATGGGTTAGTTAGGCATGTATTCTGTCATCTAACACACTTCTGGAATTAAAAAATTTCTTTTTCAGTAAACTCTTTGAATCCGGCATTCGACAATACTTTTCAAATTAAAGAATTCTATCATTATTTTACATGTGGGGAAAATTTTCCACGAAGGTAATTCCACAGGGAGGGGGGATTTGCCATATTAAAATGGATTGATTCGCATATCTTTATTCCGACTCTTTACGTATGCGATCAAAATAAATTAATTAGGTAAATAATATAAATATAGGGTAAAGTACGAATTTTTCAGTCAGAAATTAACTCTATTGTGAAAAGAAAAAAAAATAATGTTCATATTTATGGATTTAGTGTATTATCGTGTTTTTCGATTTAAGGATTTTTTCGACTTCTGGACCCGATTCTCTAATAAAGGGGAATTTTCCGAGGGGAAGGGAGATTTAACAGGGTGAAAATTTTTCAAGGGAGTCTGAGAGGAGAATGGTATGTGGGGGAGTTTTGCAGGGAGATTTGCCGCGGGGAAGGGGGGAATTTTCCGGGGTAATTTTTATTAGAGGGGGAGTTTTTACATGGGGGAAATTTCCTTGAATTTCCTTTCTTTTAAGATTGCACCAACGCGCGACGGGTAAGCTAGTTTTGAGAGTATAACGACTAATTCAGCCTTGGACATATAAGACTAAATGCATAACAGAACTGCAGATTGAATTTAAATTATTTTCTGACTGGTCATGTTTTTATGAACATCAATAAACCCGCGAGTCATGTTTTTTTCGGGCGGATAGAATTTTTAGTGACTAAGCCAAAAATTTTAACAAAGCATCATATATATATATGCTTGCTCCAGTTAACTAAACGGGCTATTCAATCTTGATTGTGATTAAATAAAAAAAACAAGTTTTTTAAACTGAAAGTAAGGAGCGACATTAAAACTTAAAACGAACAGAAATTATTCCGTATATGAAAGGGGCTATCCCCTCCTCAACGCCTCGCTCTTTACGCTAAAGTTTTTTAGTGTTTTATAAAACAAAGTTGTGAGACAGAGTCAAACTTTCGCGTAAAGAGCGAGGCGTTGAGGAGGGGATAGCCCCTTTCATATAGGGAATAATTTCTGTTCGTTTTAAGTTTTAATGTCGCTCCTTACTTTCAGTTTAAAGAACTTGTTTTTTTTTTATTTAATTTCTGATCGTTTTTTAGTTAATGCAGCTTTTATTTGCATAAAAATTTTACTTTTCTTTTGCTAAATGGATGTCTTTACAAATTAACTTGCGTAACTAACTTCTATATTCGTATATATTTCTTCTGGCAAAAAATACAAAGTTGCAGATTTTTGCAGATATGAGCTTGAAACCTATGTAATAGGGTTTTCTGATACGCTGAATCTGACGGTGTGATTTTCATTAAAATTCTTTCACTTGTAGGGGATGTTTCCCCCTCTTTAAAAAATCGAGTAAATTTTCTCAGGCTCGTAGCCTTTGATGAGTAATACTAAACTTAATAAAATTTATATATTTAGGATCAGCATTATAAACACATTCTTTTGATACATTTATTGACATCAAAATTCCGTTTTTAAAAGTTTCGATTACTATTGAGCAATATCGCTTGTTTTTTTACTGTTTTTCTTATTACGTATATGTTATTACGTATATGAAGGGGTTCTCCCCTTAATCAATACCACGCTCTTTACGTTAAAATTTAAAAAAAATTTTGATTCACAAACCCCTTAATAACAATGGTCTTTTAATTATAATAGATAGCTCTTTTTAAAGAAATAAAAAAAACTGTTGCTTAAAGAGCGTGGTATTGACTTGGGGGAGAACCCCCTCACATACGTTATAATTCCTGTTCGTTTTAAGTTATAATATTCCTTCTTATATTTCAGTTGAAAAAACTTGTTTTTTTTTATTTAATTTCGGATCGTTTTTTAAATAATGCTTGGAAATCCGGCGCCCCCTTCATAGAAATGCCCCTTACCCCAAAGAAACATCCTCCACGGAAATATTCTCCAGAGTAACCCCCTCCTCTAGCCCCCCCCTCTATAAAAAATCCTTCCTGAAAATGGTTGTATACTTCCCAATAACCAATAAATAATGCTGGCAAGTCCGGCGCCCCCTTCATGGCAATTTCCCTTCCCCCGTGAAAACTTCCTTCATGAACAGATCCTCCAACATAACCACCGACCCACCCTTCTCTCCCACTACCAGGAAAAAAACCTCCTGAAAACTTCTGTATACATCCCAATAACCAATACTATATGTTAACATTGGGTAAAGTTCATAACTTTTAGCCCTCCCTCTGGGAACTTCGGGGATTAAGTCATCCTAAAAGACATATTTATCATATTTTAGACCATGCTGAACAAAATGGCTATCTCAAAATTTTGATCGGGTGACTTTAGGAAAAAAATAAGCGTGGGAGGGGGCAATGGTTCAATCCATTTTTTTTTGTCAATCTAAACCGGAAATAGAACTTTTTATGTCCTTTCGAATGAGCTCTACCACGATATTCTATGATCACTGGGTCGATACGATTCCCCCTGGGGAAAAAAAAACAACAAAAAACACACACACAAACAAACACGCATCCGTGATCTTTCTTCTGGCAAAAAATGTAAAATTCCACATTTTTGTAGATAGGAGCTTGAAACCTCTACAGTAGGGTTCTCTGATAAGCTGAATATGATGGTGTGATTTTCATTAAGGTTCTATAACTTTTAGGGGGTCTTTCCTCCTTTTTTCAAAATCAGCCAAATTTTCTCAGGCGCCTAACTTTTGATGGGTAGCACTAAACTTGATGAAAGTTATATATTTGAAATCAGCATTGAAATCTGATTCTTTTGATATATCTATTTGTATCAAAAACCCGTTTTCTAGAGTTTCGGTTACCATTGAGCCGGGTCGCTCCTTACTTACAGTTCGTTACCACGAACTGTTTGATCAAGCATGGTCGTTGTCCTTTCAGGTATAAAAAAAAAAAAACTAGAACTCAATTATTCTGTAATTCATTAGAAAGAAAGTTCTGTATTGACATTTTGTTAATTTGGAACGCGAGTGCTCTTCAACCGCACAAATTCAAAAGGCATTATGTTCTACGGTAAACATTTTAAAGGTGAGTGTACGTTTTTGATTTGTATTAGCGATGAATTTGTATTTTAGATTCAATTTTGAATTTATATTCAGTGAATTGGAAGCAAAGTTTTAGGCGTTCTAAAATACACTATTACCAAAATTAAAATTAAACGGTTTGATTTCCAACTATTTTTGAAAGTTAAATTACCTAACTCATTTCTGTTAATTTGGAACGCATTGACATTTCTGTTAATTTGGAACGCAAGTGCTCTTCAACCGCTCAAATTCAAAAGGCATTACGTTCTACGGTAAAAATTTTAAAGGTGGGTGTCAGGGCCGTATCCAGGATTTTTGTTCAGGGGGGGGTTTTACTAATTTTTGACTTTTTTTTTGGGGGGGGGGCTTACAAATTTTTGACTCAGTTTTCGACTAATTTTACTGATTTTTACCTAGGTTTTACTAATTTTTGACTTATTTTCGACTCGGTCAAAAATTTCGGAGGGGGGGGGGGGGTCAAAACCGGTTACCCCCCCCCCCTGGATACGGCCTTGGTGGGTGTACGTTTTTGATTTGTATTAGCGATGAATTTGTATTTCAAATTCGATTTTGAATTTGTATTCAGTAAATTGGAAACAAATTTTTAGGCGTTCTAAAATACACTATTACTAAAATTAAAATTAAACGGTTTGATTTCAAACTATTTTTGAAAGTTAAATTACCTAACTCATTTCTGTTAATTTGGAACGCATTGACATTTCTGTTAATTTGGAATGCAAGTGCTCTTCAACCGCTCAAATTCAAAAGGCATTACGTTCTACGGTAAAAATTTTAAAGGTGGGTGTACGTTTTTGATTTGTATTAGCGATGAATTTGTATTTTAGATTCAATTTTGAATTTATATTCAGTAAATTGGAAACAAATTTTTAGGCGTTCTAAAATATACTATTACCAAAATTAAAATTAAACGGTTTGATTTCAAACTATTTTTGAAAGTTAAATTACCTAACTCATTTCTGTTAATTTGGAACGCATTGACATTTCTGTTAATTTGGAACGCAAGTGCTCTTCGACCGCTAAAATTCAAAAGGTATTACGTTCTACGGTAAAAATTTTAAAGGTGGGTGTACGTTTTTGATTTGTATTAGCGATGAATTTGTATTTCAAATTCGATTTTGAATTTGTATTCAGTAAATTGGAAACAAATTTTTAGACGTTCTAAAATACACTATTACCAAAATTAAAATTAAACGGTTTGATTTCAAACTATTTTTGAAAGTTAAATTACCTAACTCATTTCTGTTAATTTGGAACGCATTGACATTTCTGTTAATTTGGAACGCAAGTGCTCTTCAACCGCTCAAATTCAAAAGGCATTACGTTCTACGGTAAAAATTTTAAAGGTGGGTGTACGTTTTTGATTTGTATTAGCGATGAATTTGTATTTTAGATTCAATTTTGAATTTATATTTAGTAAATTGGAAACAAATTTTTAGGCGTGTTAAAATACACTATTACCAAAATTAAAATTAAACGGTTTGATTTTAAACTATTTTTGAAAGTTAAATTACCTAACTCATTTCTGTTAATTTGGAACGCATTGACATTTCCTTTAACTTGGAACGCAAGTGCTCTTCAACCGCTCAAATTCAAAAGGTATTACGTTCTACGGTAAAAATTTTAAAGGTGGGTGTACGTTTTTGATTTGTATTAGCGATGAATTTGTATTTCAAATTCGATTTTGAATTTGTATTCAGTAAATTGGAAAAAAAATTTTAGGCGTTCTAAAATACACTATTACCAAAATTAAAATTAAACGGTTTGATTTCAAACTATTTTTGAAAGTTAAATTACCTAACTCATTTCTGTTAATTTGGAACGCATTGACATTTCTGTTAATTTGGAACGCAAGTGCTCTTCAACCGCTCAAATTCAAAAAGGCATTACGTTCTAAGGTAAAAATTTTAAAGGTGGGTGTCAGGGCCGTATCCAGGATTTTTGTTCAGGGGGGTTTTACTAATTTTTGACTTTTTTGGGGGGGGGGAGGGGTTACTAATTTTTGACTCATTTTTCGACTAATTTCACTGATTTTCACCTAGGTTTTACTAATTTTTGACTTATTTTCGAGACAGTCAAAAATTTCGGGGTGGGGGGGGGGGGGTCAAAACCGGTAACCCCCCCCGGGATACGGCCTTGGTGGGTGTACGTTTTTCATTTGTATTAGCGATGAATTTGTGTTTCAAATTCGATTTTGAATTTGTATTCAGTAAATTGGAAACAAATTTTTAGGCGTTCTAAAATACACTATTACCAAAATTAAAATTAAACGGTTTGATTTCAAACTATTTTTGAAAGTTAAATTACCTAACTCATTTCTGTTAATTTGGAACGCATTGACATTTCTGTTAATTTGGAATGCAAGTGCTCTTCAACCGCTCAAATTCAAAAGGCATTACGTTCTACGGTAAAAATTTTAAAGGTGGGTGTACGTTTTTGATTTGTATTAGCGATGAATTTGTATTTTAGATTCAATTTTGAATTTATATTCAGTAAATTGGAAACAAATTCTTAGGCGTTCTAAAGTACACTATTACCAAAATTAAAATTAAACGGTTTGATTTCAAACTATTTTTGAAAGTTAAATTACCTAACTCATTTCTGTTAATTTGGAACGCATTGACATTTCTGTTAATTTGGAACGCAAGTGCTCTTCGACCGCTCAAATTCAAAAGGAATTACGTTCTACGGTAAAAATTTTAAAGGTGGGTGTACGTTTTTGATTTGTATTAGCGATGAATTTGTATTTCAAACTCGATTTTGAATTTGTATTCAGTAAATTGGAAACAAATTTTTAGACGTTCTAAAATACACTATTACCAAAATTAAAATTGAACGGTTAGATTTCAAACTATTTTTGAAAGTTAAATTACCTAACTCATTTCTGTTAATTTGGAACGCATTGACATTTCTGTTAATTTGGAACGCAAGTGCTCTTCAACCGCTCAAATTCAAAAGGCATTACGTTCTACGGTAAAAAATTTAAAGGTGGGTGTACGTTTTTGATTTGTATTAGCGATGAATTTGTATTTTAGATTCAATTTTGAATTTATATTCAGTAAATTGGAAACAAATTTTTAGACGTTCTAAAATACACTATTACCAAAATTAAAATTAAACGGTTTGATTTCAAACTATTTTTGAAAGTTAAATTACCTAACTCATTTCTGTTAATTTGGAACGCATTGACATTTCTGTTAACTTGGAACGCAAGTGCTCTTCAACCGCTCAAATTCAAAAGGTATTACGTTCTACGGTAAAAATTTTAAAGGTGGGTGTACGTTTTTGATTTGTATTAGCGATGAATTTGTATTTCAAATTCGATTTTGAATATGTATTCAGTAAATTGGAAACAAATTTTTAGGCGTTCTAAAAATACACTATTACCAAAATTAAAATTAAACGGTTTGATTTTAAACTATTTTTGAAAGTTAAATTACCTAACTCATTTCTGTTAATTTGGAACGCATTGACATTTCTGTTAATTTGGAACGCAAGTGCTCTTCAACCGCTCAAATTCAAAAGGTATTACGTTCTACGGTAAAAATTTTAAAGGTGGGTGTACGTTTTTGATTTGTATTAGCGATGAATTTGTATTTCAAATTCGATTTTGAATTTGTATTCAGTAAATTGGAAACAAATTTTTAGGCGTTCTAAAATACACTATTACCAAAATTAAAATTAAACGGTTTGATTTCAAACTATTTTTGAAAGTTAAATTACCTAACTCATTTCTGTTAATTTGGAACGCATATTTGGAACGCATTGACATTTCTGTTAATTTGGAACGCAAGTGCTCTTCAACCGCTCAAATTCAAAAGGCATTACGTTCTAAGGTAAAAATTTTAAAGGTGGGTGTCAGGGCCGTATCCAGGATTTTTGTTCAGGGGGGGTTTTACTAATTTTTGACTTTTTTTTTGGGGGGGGGGTTACTAATTTTTGACTCAGTTTTCGACTAATTTTAAGGATTTTTACCTAGGTTTTACTAATTTTCGACTTATTTTCGAGTCGGTCAAAAATTTCGGGGGGGGGGATTCAAACCGGGTAACCCCCCCCCCCTGGATACGGCCTTGGTGGGTGTACGTTTTTGATTTGTATTAGCGATGAATTTGTATTTCAAATTCGATTTTGAATTTGTATTCAGTAAATTGGAAACAAATTTTTAGGCGTTCTAAAATACACTATTACCAAAATTAAAATTAAACGGTTTGATTTTAAACTATTTTTGAAAGTTAAATTACCTAACTCATTTCTGTTAATTTGGAACGCATTGACATTTCTGTTAATTTGGAACGCAAGTGCTCTTCAACCGCTCAAATTCAAAAGGTATTACGTTCTACGGTAAAAATTTTAAAGGTGGGTGTACGTTTTTGATTTGTATTAGCGATGAATTTGTATTTCAAATTCGATTTTGAATTTGTATTCAGTAAATTGGAAACAAATTTTTAGGCGTTCTAAAATACACTATTACCAAAATTAAAATTAAACGGTTTGATTTTAAACTATTTTTGAAAGTTAAATTACCTAACTCATTTCTGTTAATTTGGAATGCATTGACATTTCTGTTAATTTGGAACGCAAGTGCTCTTCAACCGCTCAAATTCAAAAGGTATTACGTTCTACGGTAAAAATTTTAAAGGTGGGTGTGTTTTTGATTTGTATTAGCGATGAATTTGTATTTCAAATTCGATTTTGAATTTGTATTCAGTAAATTGGAAACAAATTTTTAGGCGTTCTAAAATACACTATTACCAAAATTAAAATTAAACGGTTTGATTTCAAACTATTTTTGAAAGTTAAATTACCTAACTCATTTCTGTTAATTTGGAACGCATATTTGGAACGCATTGACATTTCTGTTAATTTGGAACGCAAGTGCTCTTCAACCGCTCAAATTCAAAAGGCATTCGTTCTAAGGTAAAAATTTTAAAGGTGGGTGTCAGGGCCGTATCCAGGATTTTTGTTCAGGGGGGGTTTTACTAATTTTTGACTTTTTTTTGGGGGGGGGGGTTTACTAATTTTTGACTCAGTTTTCGACTAATTTTACTGATTTTTACCTAGGTTTTACTAATTTTAGACTTATTTTCGAGTCGGTAAAAAATTTCGGGGGGGGGGGGGTTAAAACCGGGTACCCCCCCCCCCTGGATACGGCCTTGGTGGGTGTACGTTTTTGATTTGTATTAGCGATGAATTTGTATTTCAAATTCGATTTTGAATTTGTATTCAGTAAATTGGAAACAAATTTTTAGGCATTCTAAAATACACTATTACCAAAATTAAAATTAAACGGTTTGATTTCAAACTATTTTTGAAAGTTAAATTACCTAACTCATTTCTGTTAATTTGGAACGCATATTTGGAACGCATTGACATTTCTGTTAATTTGGAACGCAAGTGCTCTTCAACCGCTCAAATTCAAAAGGCATTACGTTCTACGGTAAAAATTTTAAAGGTGGGTGTCAGGGCCGTATCCAGGATTTTTGTTCAGGGGGGGTTTTACTAATTTTTGACTTTTTTTGGGGGGGGGGGGGTTTAATAATTTTTGACTCAGTTTTCGACTAATTTTACTGATTTTTACCTAGGTTTTAATAATTTTCGACTTATTTTCGAGTCGGTCAAAAATTTCGGGGGGGGGGGGATTCAAACCGGGTACCACCCCCCCCCCCCTGGATACGGCCTTGGTGGGTGTACGTTTTTGATTTGTATTAGCGATGAATTTGTATTTCAAATTCGATTTTGAATTTGTATTCAGTAAATTGGAAACAAATTTTTAGGCGTTCTAAAATACACTATTACCAAAATTAAAATGAAACAGTTCGATTTCAAATTATTTTTGAAAGTTAAATTACCTAACTCATTTTGAAAAGTATAACATTAATAAAGTATAAAGACCCATTTCGGCATCGAGCAAAAACTGAACTTCAATCGATTTGAACTAAGGCCGAGTCAATCATAATTTTTCACAATAATATTTTTACTAATACCCTGATCTAATTCGTAATCATTTGGAGAGCCAGTTGAAACCCAACGCAAAACTTAACTTCAATCGGTTGGAACTTCGTTAAGGCTGAGCAAATAATTCATAAAATTTTCTAATTGGTTAGAACCCGAACCTCTTCCAGTTAGAGAAAAAAATGCAAACAAAAATGGATAAAAAAATGAAAAAGTGGAATAAAGAAGAAGTGAAATATTGAAAGGAGCTGCTGGATCCTGCCAGATCTCAAAGAACGTATAAGGCAAGAAAGACAAGGATATGTTAGCTCTGAGACAAAGACAACAAAGGGCAATTTCGGCGATTTCTGTGTTTGAATCAACCGTTGTGAATGGTAAAATCTGGTCATTAACATCACTTTATACAGGCTTTAAAAGGCTTTTTTATTGGCAAATTTTTCGATTGACCTCGGCTAATTAAAAAACTCTATCATAAATCTGATTGGGTCGACTTAGCACTAGCTAAATCTCAGCATCAGTAAAATCTCATTGTTAATGGACTTGAACGGTCTTATTATCAATATTAGCAAATCTTAATGTGAATGGGCCTTACGAGGTTTCATACGATGATTTATCCGATTTCAAAATTATGTATAGTAGGTAGTGCACTCCGCTCACGGCACAAGTGTACCAGCCGGCCCGAAGAGACACGGTGGATGTGTTCCACAACATGGAGGAGTAAGCGACATTCTGACATTTATGTACACCGGGTGACTGAGAGTGGGTAACTCTTCAGTTTCATACAAGCTCTACCCACGGAAAATCAGTGGGATATAGCGCATCCTGGTTAATTTAAGCCCACGTAAAATGTAAAAGCGCGAAGTTCAACCACATTCCAGAGGGAGGCCTTTTATGCTGGAGGCCTCTTCCCCTCGTGGAGACTGGAGACATTCCTAGTGGCAGGTTACCTAAAAAACAAATAAGGCTGAAACAAACAAACCTGAAGCTTTATCGTCCACTTCTTTTCCGCAGATAATATCATGAAGCAGTATTTGACCAGCTTCTCCCACATCACGCTTCAGATTTTCCATGTGAAATCTAATTCAACTTTCTCCTATTCATGATGCAGTGAAAACTTGTAGTTCTGCTAGTGCAAAAAGTTCAAGTAAGTAAAAAGAAGCTATGAAATATTCTCTTCAGGAGTGCAACAATAATTAGAAACTAAACATTACTTTAAATAAGATAGTTTAGGGGAGGGAATGTAAACTAAAAAAGGTGATAGTAATAGTTATCCAAATATCGGAGACGTAACATGAACGAAACAGGTCAATAGGCATATCTTTAACTAACGAGTGGAAACAGTCATAACCAAGGCATAGCCTAACTCCAGATGCAATATGTGCTTGAATTTTTCAGTTCCCCAATTCGTATTAAATTATCATAAAAATTCAGCCTAAATCTTTTCCTCGTTCTCAAATGATACCGCAAGAAACTAGTCAAACGGGTTTCTTTCAATAGAGAATTGGATTGCAAACCGTGGTTTGTAGTTGCGTTTACAATATTTAAACTTTTGTTTTTTTGGTTTTAGGGGGGAAAGGTACCTAGGTTAGGTTACGCATTTAATGTATGCTATGCTTTACCCCCCCCCCCCCTTATGTAGTAATATATAGCCAAATTTGTTTCTAAACTATTATATTTTCATCCTATTTTGTTTAATTTCATTAGTATTAACCAAACTTGACTTTCTTGCGTGGGTTCCAGCTAATTGACAAGTACCCCCGGAGCTATTTTCGTGCTACATGTGCTTGCTCCTCCTCAAGCTCAGGTTACTGACTTTACCCCTAGGGGGAGAAACTGCTTATACAGCCTTAAATCAATACAAGAATATGGGGTTGATTTTGTCACGAGGGCACCTAATAAGAGCTGTAACTACCACATGAGATCAAAAGGGATAAGAAAAAGGGGATAAGAAAGAGGCAAGACGGAAATAGACATTTACGAGCTATGACACGTAATCACAAAGTAAGGACATAAGGCCTCACAGTTCCAATCCCAAATTTGAGTATGGAAAGCTTAAAATACAACTTTTAAGTGCACTAAGGGGTTAAAGAGACTTTACCCTAGATATTTATACAAACCGCCTTGAAGATTTAGCTCAAAGAATGGTCACCCTCCAGGCAAATATAACCGAGAAACTAACAAAGCTTTGAAATTGGCTTGTTTGAATTGATTTGTTTGCTTTGAACGGCTTGACTTACGGACTGGTTTCTTTCTGGTCTTTGGCTATTTTGGTGGCTTTTTGGTGTGGTCAACTCCCTTTTTCTACTCTATATCATTTCAGATTGCCTCCCAATCATAATCTAATAATGAAAGGCATGAAACTGTAATGAGCCGGAAGTATTAGGCTTGGAAAGTGCTGGAAAAGGACACTGACACCATTGGAGAGCATCGTCAATTGCTGTAAGCCCTTTAGTAACCAGAATGTGTCCATGCTTTCCGGGGGCTTTCTGCTGTTTGATCGTAAGCCGGCTCAAGTGCAGTATCCTGTACACATGAGAAGGAGCTATTGTGGAGAAGCAACTTGTGCAGCTGTGTTATGACCTCATGTGGCTTTTTACTTAAAAGGGCTGTTATGTTGCTAGTAGAAATATATTGTCCTTGAGAAGTCTTCTTTCAAAACTTTAAGAAGTAACGTGTTATGTAACATTATTTTCAAATAATTTTACCACGCCGCTTGTAAATTGGTGTTGAAACACTTTTTTAAGTTTGTTTAAGTTTTCATCCACTCTCTTTACATCCCTTAGTAAATCATGACTCATTACGGTTTATCAGTTTATTTACAAAACACTTAGGACAAAGACAACTCAATAACTCCGAAATAATTGTACCTGGGGACGATCGCACCCGGATGATTGCAGTAGAAATGTGGACATGTCATACTTTCTCACAATAAGGGTCTTGGCAGGGTTGAAAACCTGTATAGTTCAGGGACCTAGAGGGGGCAGCAGTTAGGCCCAGCGAAGTACCCAGCCTCAGCGACTGGTGATAGCGGTGATGAAGATTATAGCGGTTGTACAGAAGGTAGTCAATCTGACGGTAGGGAGATAATGGAAACAATTAACAAGAGGAAGTAAACCGAAGGTTACGTGGTGTAACCTTATACTCCCCCTCCCAGCCCCCTTAGTAATTCTCATTAGTCTGTTGGGAGAATTTACTATAAAATCTTTAACACGGTCAGAATCAAAAGCCAAATATCATGTTTAAGAAAAAAACTGCCTAGTGAAAACAAATTGCCATCTGACACTGATTAGGAATGATGACTTATTTTGGCTTGTCTTAAAAGTAAAAGGTTATTGTGAAAAGAAATTTATGGTGGTTTCGAAAAAAAAGCCTGAAACCCGTCGAAAATGACGTCAGATCAAAAGAAAAAGTGTGCCATTGGGTTCACGATGGTCGAAAATATTACAAATGGTTTTTACACTTCCCCTCCTTGCAAAACAAAGGAAATGACTTTTTCCTTGTCGTAGCACTGATGCGTCTCCCGTTTTTTTTTTCCTTTTTTCTTTTTTCTAGCAGGGCTAGGGGGTGACCAGAACATCACTGAGAGATGTATAATAGTTCATTCGAACGGAAATTAAATTTGCTAGTGTCCTTTTTAAGTGACCAAAAATATTGGAGGGCAACTAGCCCCCCGCCCCTCCCTGAAGGTCCCCTCCCCCAAAGTCATCCAGTCACAATTTTGAGATAGTCATTTTGTTCAACATAGTTCAAATGTCAAATACCTTTGGTTTTGGTGATGATACAACCCTCCATATTCCCTGGAAAAAGGGCTGCACACTGTATCAGTATCGGGCGTATTCATATCACGGGTGTCAGCGTGAGCGTAGTGTTATTGGGCGTATTGGTATTGCATGTGTCTAGACAGATGTTTAATAGCTCATATAAAAAATATTGCTCATATCTACGTGAGTGGCGTAATTTCGTCAAAATCCTGTGGTGGGGGGGGGGGACAAAGTTGGATCAAACTTTTTCCAAATTAAGTGAAAATGATAGTGAAAATGGAAAACGAGCCATATATTACCATAGAGGCAAAGATATACTAAAGAAAACTGACCTGTTTCTCTGAATGCTTGAATTATGAAGGCTTATCTTAGTGTTGACAAGATTTTTTCTGCAGAAACGAAATTTCAGCCGGGAGGTAAGATGAGGTCTGGAGGAGGGCAAACTTGGGTCTGAAGGGGGCAGTCGCCTACCCCCTGCCCCATATCAAATTACGCCCTTTCTACACCATTCCTATAAATTCTACCATCAGCGATTAACTTAAAAACACACAGAAAATTGGTAGCATTAGTCTATGCCCTCTTGAAAGAAAAATTACTGGTACTTATGTATTATACAAACACACTCAAGAAGGGCTGTTAGGTTAATGATAATGAAAGATGCTATACTCTGATGAATATATAATACTTTAGTTTATATAATAATATAATTTGGGGTAAATATTTGTACATTAAGGGGGGGGTGAAAATTAAATCTCAGAAAGGGGCTAAAAACCTAATTCAACCTAACCTTACCCCCACCCCCCGAATGTGCCAATATATAGCATCAATTATACAAGTCCAATGCATTCTGTCGCTCGGCATTTATCCTTGTGGCTATGAAATCGGTTTGCTCAGATCGTGCATTCAGCAAACTTCTCGACTGTTTGGTATCATGGTTGCAGCGGTAGCTGCAACCTAGTAAAGAGCAAACCACAGCCCATAGTGACTAAAAGCTAAAAAACTTTAAAACGGTCTTTTTTTTCTTATTTTTTTTCCAGGCCTAGCGGGTTACTAGAACATCATAGAGATATGCTTAAGAGCTCATTTAAAAGCTATTTCTCATATGTACGTGGTTTATATAAATTCCACCATCCGCAAGTGCCATATGGCACGAAACAGGGCACTTTATGCCATTTCTCAAGGGGTGGGGCTAGCCGGCAACCAGAACATCGTAGATAGATTTTCGATAGCTCATAAAAAATATTGCTCATATAAAAAACATTGCTCATATTTACGTTCTTCATATAAATTCCGCCATTTGCAAGTTTCAAATGGTACCAAAAACGGCACTTTTTGTACCATATTTGAAGTGGAAAAGCTGGGGCTAGTGGCTACCAGAACTTCTTAGAGTGATGTTTAATGGCTCATTTGAAAACTTTTGCTCATATATACGGGCTTTTATCAATTCTACAATTCGTAAGTAAGATTCGAATTCTACACTGAAAACAACACTTTTGGTGCCACTTCTTAAGTGGAAAATCTTGAAAGTATAAAACGGAATAATTGTAATAATTATGATCTAAAACCCTTAACTCGAGGTTTGCAAGAATACCTCCCGTAGGTTCCTCCTCCAGACCCCCTTAATAGGCTACGCAATTAAAGTCCTACAAAGACCAATATATTAAATTAGATTATTAGAGGCGTGGTTCTCTTAGTATAGCACTGGACTTCAAGTTAGATTATCATGCGTTTGATTCCTCCTTGGATTTTTTATTTTCAATCGCTGGTTTGTCCCTTCTTATCATTACTTTTTAGATAATCCACCATTTTTGCAAATGTGATGCACTCATTTTCCCAAGCATATCCCGGGAAGACTTATTTCAAAGCTGTTATTCATATCTACGTGATTTTCACCAATTGTACCATCTATAGGTACGATATAGCACTAAAAACGGCACTTTTTGGGCCCCTTCTTAAATGGAAGAGTTTAGATGCATAAGACGGTACCATTGCATCAATTATGGTCCAGAGCCCTTAACTGGAATTTTATAAGAACCCCTCGCATAAATTCCCCCTCCAAACTCCTGTGTAATTTCCATAAATCTTCTGCTCATCTTAAAAGTAAAAGATTATTGCGAAAACAAAATTAACTAAAACTAAAAACTTTTCAACAAAAATCTACCAAAATTAAGCTTGAATGATCAACACTTTTGAATTAAACCTTCAAATTTACTCTGCGATAATGCCTGTGAGCTAGTTCTAATGGCGGTAATTGAGGGGAAGGGACGTCCTTGCCCCCTTATTTTTTGCTCCTGTTAAAATTTTGAAAAACACATTTTTTGTTATTTCATTGAAAAAGGCACTTTTCATTTGAGTAAAATGGATGGAAAAACTGAAAGTGCACTTTATGGGAATGTGCTATCAAGTCAAATTTATAAAAAGTGACTAGGCATAAATACGTATAAGCTTCTAAATGCGCCCTTAAACAGCTTCATAAGTTTTCAACTGAAACTAAGGAATGACATTAAAACTTAAAACGAACAGAAATTATTCCGTATAAATAAAAGAGATCATGGCAGGGTTGTTTCTTCATTAAATTTGAATCCCAAATGAGCAAAGATTAATCTAAAAAAACAAAGTTTTTCCAAGAGAAGTAAAGAGCGAAGTTGAAACTTAAAACGGACAAAAATTATTACTTCACAGCCTATCTAGTAAATATCTGTAAAACCAGTACAAGTAAAACAACTAATTATGTTAACCTATGCTTTTAGGATTGTCGAAAACTAATACATTACTGATAACAAAAAATGCCATAGAAGTCTTGGTGGAATAAAATCCAATGAACTTAGGACACTTTTTACGGAATGGAACTATAATTATTCCCTTCTAGGATAAATGCTATTCAAGATAAATAAAAATTCATTTTAGGATTGTTGCTGTATTTTTTTTTCTCGTTTAATTTGGTGTCACTTCTGCGCGATGGCTCATGTCAATGCCTGGCTGTCGCTTTGGTTTTAAAAAGGACATGTCATGATTACTTTGTAGACAAGTTTGAAGTAAAGCCATCTTGATAGAATTAGGACAATAGACTAACTTTAGAATCAAACAGTTCGTGGTAACGAACTGTAAGTAAGGAGCGACCCGGCTCAATGGTAACCGAAACTCTAGAAAACGGGTTTTTGATACCAATAGATACATCAAAAGAATCAAATTTCGATGCTGAATTCAAATATATAACTTTCATGAAGTTTAGTCCCACCCATCAAAAGTTACGCGCCTGAGAAAATTTGGCTGATTTTCGAAAAAAGGGGGGAAAGACCCCCTAAAAGTTATAGAATCTTAATAAAAATCACACCATCATATTCAGCGTATCACGAGAACCCTGCTGTAGAGGTTTCAAGCTCCTATCTACAAAAATGTGGAATATTGCATTTTTTGCCAGAAGAAAGATCACGGATGCGTGTTTATTTGTTTGTTTTTTTTCCCCAGGGGTTATCGTACCGACTCAGTGGTCCTAGAATATCGTGGGAGGACTCATTGGAACGGAAATTAAAAGTTCTAGTGCCCTTTTTAAGGGACCAAAAAATGGAGGGCAACTAGGCCCCCTCCCACGCTCATTTTTTCCCAAAGTCACCTGATCAAAATTTTGAGATAGCCATTTTGTTCAGCATGGTTGAAAATATGATATCTATGTCCTTTAGGATGACTGAAGCACCCGAAGTCCCCGGGGGGAGGGCTGAAAGTTATGAACTTTACCAAATGTTAACATATAGTATTGGTTATTAGGAAGTATACAGACGTTTTCAAGGTGGATTTTCTCTGGTAGTAGGGGGATGGGTGGGTCGGGGGTTATGTGGGAAGATCTTTCCATGAAGGAAGTTTTCATGGGGGAAGGGACATTGCTATGAAGGGGCGCCGGATTTCCCAGCATTATTTAAAAAAAAGATCAGAAATTACATATAAAAAAAACAAGTTTTCCAACTGAAAATAAGGAGTAACATCAACACTTAAAACGTACAGAAAATATTACGTGTATGATTAGGTTCGCCCCCTAGTCAATACCTCGCTCTTTAAGCCAAAGATGTTTTAGTACTTTCATAAGAGCTATTTATTCTAATTAACGGCCTTTGTGATTAAGGGGTCATTTGGAACAAAATTCGAACTTTAGCTTAAAGAGCGAGGTATTGACTAGCGGGCGAGCCCCCTAATATAGCCTACGTATTAAAAATATATGAATATAGAAATTTGTTATGTAAGTTGCTTCGTAAGTTACGTATATTTCTTACTGATTAAATAGTTAGTAATTCAAATTCAATAAGTTTCGAGAAAGCCATTTAACCAAATAAAAGTAAAATTTATATACAAATTTTGTTTGAATTGTTCAAGTACGGTGAGCCAAAATCAAAATTTGCAGTAGTTTAAAAACGTTCAAAAATTAAATAACAAAAACAAGTTTTTTTAACTGAAAGTAAGGAACGACGTTAAAACTTAAAACGAGCAGAAATTATACCGTATATGAAAGGGGTTGTCCCCTCCTCAACGCCTCGCTCTTTACGCTAAAGTTTGACTTTCTCACAACTCTTATTTTTTTTTTAAACAATAAAAAACTTTAGCGTATAAAGCGAGGCGTTGAGGAGGGGACAGCCCCTTTCATATACGGAATAATTTCTGTTCGTTTTAAGTTTTAACGTCGTTCCTTACTTTCAGTTAAAAAAACTTGTTTTTTTTTAATTTAATTTGTATCATAGCTTGAAATTCACTGTTGTATAGAGACAAATAACCATATTTTCAGAGTTCATGTTATGTCTTATTTGATCTTCATTTCAAGTAATACTAAAGCATGCTTACATTTGAAGATTGTTTATTAATCACTATTGATATTATAGCTTATAGTATTATTGAATATTATTCCAAAACGCTACCTGATAAATTAATCCAAGAGTCTGTATGCTGTTCAATGACTTTGCAGATATTAAGAAGACATGTATTACCGAGCTTATGTTTTTACGATAATTTACACTATATATGGAAAGTTGCTTATGTCGCAAATTATGTAAGACTATTAAAAGCTTTACAAAATAGTCTGGCTACATACTCACTTTTAACTCCCAAATCAATATTTCTGTTTTTAATACATGACTTTTGTGTTTTCAGTAAAGCGCTAGTTTTCTATAATCCTAGAAACACAGGGAAACATAATTAGATGGTTTATTTGTACTAGTTTGATTGATATATTTAGATTAGATAATTTTTGTCCGTTTTAAGTTTCAACTTCGCTCTTTACTTCCCTTGGAAAAACTTTGTTTTTTTACATTAACATTGTAAAGTGACAAAAAAGATGACCAATGCACAAATTTAAAATATTTTACAAAAAAAAGAGAAAAAAACAACCGAATTTGCTTTTTTATCTTTTCCTTTGTCTGTTCTTCTTTTTCTTCTTCAAGTAATGTCCCTCTTCTGTTTTTATTCCTATGTCACATTTCTCTAACTCTGTTAAAATCAAATTATTAGTTGTTTAAAGCGCAGCCAAACAGGTTCTGCGCAGTAATTTTTTGCGCACAATTTTTTGGACCCCCAATCTGTTCTGGAGCTTGAATTAACCAAATTGGAGGGTGAAAACAGTGATATGTATGAATATCAAGAAAACTATGAGGATGATGATATTCCCTGAGACTTAAGCCCTGAGGCCATCTGGAGGCTTGTGTCTATCCCAACATCCTAAGAGTTAACAGACTATCAGAAGATTTCGCTTTGTGTCTAAAGTTGTCATTTTCAAAAGAAAAAAATGTCAACAGAGCTCTTAAAGAAACTGATAATGCCGAAGGTTTTATATTGAGATTCATCTAAAGGGGAATCCCCGTCTGTTAGGTGTACCAGAACAGAAATGGTACCAGAGTGTGAATTGGTTCATGCCTAGTTCTGTCCGAAAGAAACTAAAATCTATTCAAATAATTTCTGCTTTTAAAATTTGAAGAAAAAACAAACATTCTAAGAAAATAACCTTCATCAAACACATTCGTATAAGCAAAAACTTGTTATTTCAAGCTTGTTTACTAGCCTTTTAAAGACAGCTGAGGATAATAACACGAGGATGGCACGCAAAGACGAGCCATTGTATTTTACATTTTTAACGACCTAATCACTAATTCTGCGCAATAAATCTGTGGGAGTTCAGTCAAAGGTCTTCTGAATTATAAGGCCCCACTTTTTGGCATAGCAGTTGCACAAGCTCATCTGCAAGGGTTACTGAACTTTAAAAGAACTGTAATTAATAATATGGTTGTGGAAGCCACGTTGCAATGTTTTGTCATATTCCGAAGTAATTAGTTTTTAAGGCAATGGGAAGTGGTCACCTGGGATCTCCCTAACATCATTATTTTCTATAAATTAACTGTTTTTGCCTTTTCACCCCCCCCCCCCCTCCCTTGAACGAATTCCTGAGTAAGTGCCTGCCTTCCGACTTAGAGATTTGTCCACGTTTAATCCTCCTGGCTCAGAATTTGCAAAAATTTTATTAAGTTACAATGTACAAGATTTATTTTTTAATACTATTTTACACCATTACTATGTGCTTTAATTTATGATTTGTGTTCATTTAAGATACTAAACCTATAAATAGAATGCATCATCAAAATATTAAGACATAAATTATAATTTAACTAAGGCTTCTTTCCCACATAAATTTCTATGAACAGACTCATCAAAATCATTATTTTTTGGCAGATTAATTTGTTTGCATTAACACAATAGCTTTATTCTGAGTTGTTTGAAGTTTTCATGCTGCAGGAATTGGTTTTGGAGATTGGTTGAGATGCAGATCGATCGAGAATCAAAGGCAGAACCCTAAAGCTGTCTAACTGAAGAACCAAATGCTTTAAAGGTTTTTTTGTTTTTTTTTTATTCGGCCACTTCGTATGGTGATCGTAGAAACTTCGGAGAGGAATAATTCAATCAGGAACAAAATTTCAGTGCCCTTGTTAAGAGTTGAAAGTAATTGGAGGGAAACCAGCTTCCCGTCCGTGCCCTTTTTTCTAAACGGCCCCCATAGATCCCATGAGATATCCGAAAAATGTGAGAGCTGAATTTAACCAGACTATTTGAAAATCTTATTCAAAATAGATGAAAAGTCCAATAAATATACCTTCAGGGATACCATAACCCCCAGGCCATGGGCTGTAAATAATGCAAATTGCTAATTGTTTACACATAGGTTTTATAAAGGAAAAGCAATGCTCGTTTGATGTTGGGTTTGCGATTGGCTAGAAACTTTCAGGGATAATCCTTTGGGGTAGAAGGATAGAAAAAACTCAAGGAGTTTGAAACTAACAGATGAATCTATTGAAAGTGAATAAGCAACTTAAGATAGAAATAAAACACGTATACCCAGTTTATTAAAACAGTGTATCTACGTTATGTCAGGAAGAGCTTAGGGGGTCAAATTAGAATTTTAAGGGGTGTTTTTGAGGCCAAGTGGACCCCGAGTTTAGACTTGAACGGATTGATAGAGGTGAATTGAAATGTATACATGTTATTAAAATAGCATATCTGCAATATCCCGAGAACTGTGGGGATCGAGCAAAAACTTTCAAGTTTTAATGGGAGGAGGCAAAGAGATTTAATATTTTATGTTTAGGGGGAGGGAATATGGAGACAGGCCAAAGTGCGTTTCTGATCCGTTTAAAAGCTTCGGAACTATTGGCCCCAGTTCGATTTTGAATCTATTCACGATGAGTAAGGAGGTAAATCGATAGACAGTATATTCCTCAAGACTTCAAAACAGCACATCTGAAATATCCCTGAACGACTGCCAAATTTTCCAAAACTTTCTGGGAATTTTTGGGGAGGGGAAGGGTAGTTTAAATGTTATTTAAGAATGTCAAAACATTTTTGTCTCCCAAATATCGGTTCGTCCGAAAAACCAGATCGACAATTTTCCTTGGGGGCTTTAAACTTATATACGTAAGCTATTGTGTTAAGGGGAAACATATGCAAGGAAAATACTTGAAGAGTGAATTGTTAGCCTGAAAATGTTTTGTTTTTCCGCTCAGAATTCGTAATACTTTCGTTTCTCCTATCGGTTTTAAATGATATTCGTAAGCTTCTTGGATAGCTGGCCCATATGCAAAAAAAATTGAAACTAATTTTGGCCGTATCGGTTTCGACACCAGACAGAGGTCCAAAAAATTTTCATCTCCAATAGACTTGCAGCTTATAGGGCACGCAGAAAAGGTCGGATAGACCTCAATGAAACCAAAAGACACTTCGAAGATTGGTGTATCTACATATAACACATGAAACTCGGCCAAAAAATGTCGTTTTATCAGATTGGATTAGACTTACAGGTGCAGGGTATGTAGGCAAAGAAAGAGTATCTCAATGTTTGTAAGCTGCTAACCGATCAGAGAAAAAAAAAACATTGGGCCTATTGTGGGCATCACGAATCAATACACCAATTGTTTTCAGAGATTTTGTCTCTCTGCATTTCCACCTTATTTACCCCTTTTTCTATCTCACGCACGACGGAAGATTTGTCACATTCATCAAGCTTAGATTTTTTTTTTTTTTTTTTTTTTTTTTTTTTTTTTTTTTTGGTAACTGTTGATTCAAATATGGGCTAAACTTTTGTGTTGTCAGAAAGGAAAAAATAAATTATGGCTGATGATTTGAATAATGACGGATCTTCAGAAGACGGTCAATAAAATACAATATACAACCGAAGCGAACGTTTCGGCTATATGTCTAATAGCCGTCTTTAGCGAAATATAATGTAAAAAAAAAGAAAAGAAACTAATTAGCTCAAAAACTCATCGATAGAATATTGCCAAAACTGTCAAAAAACTGCCAAAAAAATATATTTGTTTTGATATTTATCCTTAACTTTACAGAATCATATTGCTGCAGCTGCTCTTTACCATAAGTATTGTGAAACTAAATCATCATGATTCTTCCTAAATTATGACAGAATTTTAATCCAAATTCTTTCTTTCAACATGAACATTAAAATTGAAGTGGTTAAGCTCCTTGAAACCTTCTAAATGGTGTATCTCATGATAGAGCTAAAAACTTACACTATAATTTTATCGAACCTTGCTGTACTACAAAGCTTCCGTCACTTTTCACAATCAAACCACGATAGATAGACGGTGGAACGAAGATGCACCAGTCAGTAAAAGTATATAGCCCCTGATCCTGAATAAGACCGTGGTCTAACAGCCGATCCTTAATCAAAACTCCCTCATTTTTTCTTTGAATTATGTTTTACCAATTCTTTTGATGAAATGAAAGGAAAAGTAATTTGCGAAAGTTGCTAACCCCTCAACCAAGACGACAACCTTGCTTTAACAACCTATTCTTACTTGCACGTCCCTCTCCATAATGTACACGCAACCAAATTTTTCGCACCCTCAAATGCATCAGAAGAAAATAATAGGTACAAGAACTAGGTAAAGATGCAAGCCTCTCACTGCCAAGATGACCGAGGCATAAAATCCAGTTATCATAGGCAGCGCAATAGCGCTGCCTAAGTAAAGAACGATGTTGGCACAATGTATTTTTTTTTTTTTTCGTAGTCTTAGACCAGGGCACTTCGTTTCAAAGGAGTTGCCGTAGAAACTTCAAAAAAGGCTCATTCGATTGGAAATTGGAGTGGCTAGTGCCCTTTTGAATAGTCGAAAGTGATTGGAGGGAAAATAGCCCCCCCCTGCCCATCATTCCCCCAAACACATCCAATCAAAATTTTGAGATAGCCATTTTGTTCAGCGTAATTGATTTCTGGATGGAAAATATTTTTTTGAGGAGGTCACTCCCCTAAAACCCTAAGGGCAAGGGTTTTAAGTTATCCCCTGGGGGCATATAAGAACGATGTTGGCACAATGTATTATTTATTATTTTTTTTCCTTTAGACCAGGGCACTTCATATCGAAGAAGTTGTCGCAGATTCTTCGGAAAGAGCTCATTTAATTGGAAATTGGAGTGGCTTGTGCCCCTTTTAATAGTCGAAAATGATTGGAAGGCAACTAACACCCCTTCCACGCCCACCATTTCCCGAAAGACATCAAATAAAAATTTTCATATATCCATTTCGTGCAGCGTTGTTGATTTCCAGATAGAAATTATGTTTTTGAGGAGGTCAGTCCCCCACAACCCTTAGGGCAAGGGTTTTAAGTTATGCCCTGGGGCATAAGGTTCTTATAGAAGGCGCTGTCGTAGAAACTTCAAAAAAGGCTCATTCAATTGGAAATTCAAAGGGCTAGTGCCCTTTTTAATAGTTGAAAGTGATTGGATAAGATAAGATAAGATAAGTTTTATTCTTCATTAAATACACATACAATATTACATGTTATTAATCCCTCAAAGGCTCATTGGCCTGTACAAAGAGGGAAGACATATGAATTACATACCCAGAGATAAAAAACAAAAGAAAATTTAAAATGATCACCTACTCACATATGAAGGAGAAGAAAAGAAAATATAGATAAAATGGAAACTATAGAAAAAATTAGAATAAATAAACTAAATTAATTAATTATATTAAATAGACTCAAAAAAAAAAAAAAAAAAAAAAATTACTATAAGCGAATTCCTATCGTCGAAACAGAATTATGTGAATTGTCAGGTAGAACAAACATCATAATAGCTGTTATGATATTATTCATAGCTCTTATCCAAAATATTAAAATATCATAACTTAAGCCATGTACAGCCCTTTTAAACTTATATTTAAAACTATATAAATCCCAGTTCAATCAGCTCTGCTTATTTCTGAGGCTAGGTAGCAAAATTGACGTTTATGGGTTAATTCAGTCATAAGGCTTATAATTATTGAACTGTAATAAAATGGTGCGACAGCAATAAAATTTATCATGAATGCTACTCCTTAGTGAACTATACAAGTTTCAGCAATAAATATTGATAGTCATACCTGAGGCCTGGGAGTCATACCCCAGGCCTCAGGGCCTGAGGTGAGGGGCAACTAACCCCCCTCTCACGCCCACCTTTCCCCCAAACACATCTAATCAAAAGTTTGAGATATTCATTTTATTAAACTTAGTTTTAAGTTCTGGAAATTAGGTCTTTGAGGATGACAACTCCTCCACAGCCCTTAGGGCAAGGGTTGTGAGTTGTACCCTGGGGGCATATAAGGTTTTGTATAGACAACGTTGTCGTAGAAACTTCGGAAAGGGTCCATTCGATTGGAAATTTAAATGGCTAGTTCCCTTTTTAATAGTCGAAAGTGACAACTGACACCCCCTCCACGCCTACCATTTCCCCAAACACATCCAATCAAAATTTTGATGTAGCCATTTTGTTCAACGTAGTTGAAGGTTCTGGAAATTATATGTTTGAGCAGGACACTCCCCAAACATTCTTCAGGGACAAGGGTTATACGTTATACCACGGGGGCATATATGTTTCTTACGGAAGGAATGCTCGCATAAACTTCCGAGGGGACTCATTTGATTGGAAATTGAAAGTTCTAGTTCACTTTTTAAGTGTCAAAAGATATTGGAAGGTAACTAGTTCCCTCTCCCAAAACCCTTTTTTCTCAAATGCATCCAATAAAAATTTAAAGATATTTATTTTGTTTAAAATAGGTTCAAAGATCATATAAAAAAATTCCGATGTCGACACAACCCCCCAGGGCCCTGGGGCAGGCGTTATAAGTTATGCCCTTGGGGCATATATGGTTCTTATGGAAAGGATGCTCATATAAACTTCAAAGAGGGCTCATTCGCTTGGAAATTGAAATTTCTAGTTCATCTTGGAAGAGTCAAAAGAGATTGGAGGGCACCTATCCCCCCCCCTCCACGCCCTTTTTTCCTCAAACCCGGCCAATAAGAACTTTGAGATGGCTTTTTTTTTAAAAATAGTTCTAAGACCATATAACGAAAACTCAGGGGTCAAGACAGCCCCCCAGGGCCTGAGGGCAGGTGTTGTAAGTTATGCTTTGGAGGAATATATGGTTCTTATTGAAGGGATGCTCGTAAAAAATTCAGATATGGCTCATTTTATTGGAAATTGAAAGTTCTAGTTCAGTTTCTTAGAGTCTAAAGAGATTGGAGGGCAACTAGCCCCCCCCACGCCCTTTTTTCCCCAAATGCATCCAATAAAAATTTTGAGATAGCCATTAAGTTAAAAATTGCTCAAAAGTCATATAACACAAACTCAGGTGTCGTCGCAACCCTCAAGGGCCCGGGGCAGGCGTTGTAAGTTATGCCCTGGGGCATATATTGTTCGTATGAAAGGGATGCTCGTATAAACTACAGAGAGGGCTCATTTGATTGGATATTGAAAGTTCGAGCTCACTTTTGAATTGTCAAAAGAGATCTGAGGGCAGATACCCCCCCCCCCCCCCGCCTTCTTTTTTAAAACCCATCCGATGAGAATTTTGAGATAGACATTTTGTTAAAAATAGTTCAAAGGTCGGATAAGAAAAAATCTGGTGTCAATAGAACCCCCCCCCAGAGCACAGGGGAAGGCGTTCGCCCTAAGGGCATGTATGGTTCTTATGAAAGGGATGCTCGTATAAACTTCAGAGGGCTCATTTGATTGGAAATTGAAAGTTCTAGTTCACTTTTTAAGAGTCAAGAGAGTTAAACTCGCCCCCTCAACGCTCTTTTTTCCCCGAACCCGTCCGCTACAAATTTTGAGATAGCCAGTGTTTTGGAAATTGTTCCAAAATTAGATAACAAAAACGCCCCCCAGAGCCCAGGGGATACGCGGTGTAAGTGTTGTCCTGGGGGCGCATAAGGTTCTTATGAAAGGGATGCAAGTATAAACTTCAGAGGGGTTTCATTTGATTTGAAATGGAAAGTTCTAGTTCAATTTTTAAGAGTCAAAATATATCAAAGGGCAACTAGCCCCCCCCCAAACACCCTTTTTTCCCCAAGCCCATCCGATAAATTTTTTATAATACCCATTTCATTAAAAATAGTTCAAAGGTCAGATAATAAAAATTCTTGTGTCGACGGAACCCGTCAGGGCCCGAAGGCAGGCGTTATGAGTAATGCTTAAGGGGCATATATAGTTCTTATGGAAGGGATGCTCGTACAAACTTTGAAGAGGTCTCATTCGATTTGAAATGTAAATTTCTTGTCTGTTTTTTAAGAGTCAAAAGAGATCGGAGGATAACTAGCCCCTCTGCTGCACGCCCTAAATATATCCGACAAAAATTTTGAGATAGAAATTTTGTTAAAAATAGTTCAAAGTTCTGACGACAAAAAAACTCCGGTGTCGACATAGCCCCCCCCCCCGGGCCCAGGGTAGGCGTTGTAAGATATGCCCTGGGGACATATATGGTTGTTTTGGAAGGGATGCTCACAGAATCTTCCTAGAGGGCTCATTTGATTGGAAATTGAAAGTTATAATTCACTTTTTAAGAGTCAAAAGGGATTGGAGGGCAGCTAGCCTCCCCCCACACTCCATTTATTTTTTTTATAGAGGCACTTCATATAGAAGGGGTCGTCGTATAAACTTCAAAGGGGGCTCATTCGATTGGAAATCGAGATTTCTAGTGCCCTTTTTAAGAGTCAAAAGTGATCAGAGGGCATCTGCCCCCCCCCCAAATTGAGGTAGCCATTTTGTTAAAAATAGTTCAAAGATCATGTAACAAAAACTCAAAAACTCAAAGATCATATAACAAATACTTTACGTATGGTCATTTCGTTAAAAATAGTTCAAAGGTCAGATAAGAAAGACTCCTGTGTCGACACAACCCTCCCCCCACCCCCAGGGCCGGAGCAGACGTTGTGAGTATTGCTCTGGGGGCATATATGGTTCTTATAGAAGGTATGCTCGTATAAACATCAGAGGGTTCATTTGAATGGAAATTAAACGTTGTAGTTCATTTTCTCAGAGTGAAAAAAGATCGGAGGGCAACTAGCCCTTCCCACCCTCCACACCTTTGGGTGTGTAACGGGATTAAAATTCAAAACCTAAAAATTTTCCAATTAAAGTTATTCTAGTAAAATAAAATCACCCAAAACATGAACCTAAGAATTCAAGTAACCTACAGATCGAGTAAGGCTTAAGCGTCCAATTTAAAAAGTAGCAAAACAAGTGTATCTTAATTGGACAAACTTTGTAAAAAATCTTTCCCACAGAAAATGTAACAGAAATAAATAAATCCGCCTCTATGTCGCCAAAATATGCAATAAATATCAGTGTGATCAAATGTTACATGACAGGCGACCAATAACTAAAACTTTGTTTTGTCGAGAAAAATTCCAAAGTGAAGTCTTAGAGCCATAAATCGTACCAAAATTGAAGTAGCCAATTGGTGTTTCCCTGTCCAATAGAGATATAGGACATACTGTCTGAACCAATAGGACCAATGTAATATACTTTTTAGCAACGCCTGAGCATAACCTCTGGCGAAATCGGAGAGGATAGATAGTAAGAACTTAGCAATTTTGCGCCAGTCGAAAGAGAGTCTATAGTCAGCCTAGAACCAGTCTAGAAGGAGTTTTCAGAACGAGTATAGAGTGAATCCTCGAGTAGAATTTGAGAACAGTTTAGTGTAAGTGATCTAACTATTGCATTGTATATGCCTCAGTCTATAACATTGTCCTAGTGCCTATGACTCTGAAGTGTTATATAGGTAATTTTGATATTCCTGAAACAGCTTTGTACCGCTAATGTGAGTAAAAATAAATACATTACTTTATTAATTTTGTCTCTTCATGTTAGCATTTCTCAAGATAATTAATCCTTGTGGCTCCACTCGCTCCCTAAGGAATCTGAATCCTTTTAATTTGATTTCGACTCAGTATGGCCAATAATATATGATCCCCATTTGAACCGCTGATTTAATTCCCCGCTACACGAAGCTCCCCCGCAAACTAGGTATAAAATATAAGAAGGACATAAAGAAAACCCCCGACTAGTATATGACAAGACCTATAAAGAACCCCCCCCCATTAGAATTGGCGCGGCCTGTTTAAAGGAGCAAAACACAAGGACAAAATTTTCAAATTAATACAGATTATTGAGAAATACTACGCATAGAGAAAGTGCAATATTTATTAGGCCTAAGTCCCCTTAAGATAGCAAAAAAAAGTATACTCCCTAAGAAAAAAATATATATATAATCCCCTCATAAGATAACAGAAATTTGGATGTGTAAAAATTTGAGTTATATAAAAGAAAAACCAGTGCCGAATTGTAATTATTTTTGAAAAAAATACTAACCAATATGTCGTTAGATCCAAACGAACAATTGCTAAAACAAAAACTTATTGCCAAAACAGTGGAAATTTCAAAATCCCTTCCCTCATATAATGGAGACTCAGACATTGATGAATTTAGTATCCAATTAAACCAATTTGTAGAAGTAACTAAAACGGACTTAAAATCATTAGTAGGCATGTTACTAAAGAGACTAAAAGGGCAAGCATTAACATTTTTGAAACAAATAGAGAACACCATAGGGGAAGATAACAACCATCCAATAAACTCCATAGAAAAATTGCTAAAAGCGTTCCCAGAAAGATTTGTTGAAACCAAATCAACGTACAAATTAAAGCACGGAACTGTATGTTTCGACGAAACCCAAAATGTTAGGGAATACCTACACAAAGTAATGGTATCCATAGAGGCTAAACATGGGAAAGAATCTGGTACATTATATGATAAGATTGTACTAAACGCTCTCCTGCAAGGATTGAGCCCCAAACTGCACCGAATTTTAATATAAAAACATATTCAAACATTAGAGCTGGCAGTTCAGGAAGTAGAGAGAATGGTTGAAATTGACACGATTGTGGCAAATCATAATAAGTCAATAATAAATAATGTAGGAGAATCCACTCCGGTACGATCACGAGGAATTTCACCCGCATTTTTTTCAAGAGATAATTCCCCAAAACCAAATCGAAATATATTCTCAACCCCTACCAGACAAAGAACTGTACGTTTCGTACCCACGAACACGACAAACTACGTAAATAACTCCCCAATTATATGCTACGCATGTTTAAAAACAAGGACATATTGCCAGGGAATGCCGTACTAAAAACAATTACACACCAGAAACCCCCAGTTATAATAACCGTTTGTTCGGGAGAACAAACTTAAATGCCAATGGGTCAGGAAGTTATAGAAGTAACCCCCCACGTCTCCCATTGTTCCGCAACCCCTACCAACAGGGATTAGAATACTCAAATCCTCCTCCCAACCGACAAAATAATTATCGATTCCCCAACCCAAATACGCGACAAAACATGTACCAATTCAATTCGCGGACAGCGTATCCCACTAGATTTAGCGGGAATACAAATGATGACAGAAGATATTTTTTCCCGACGGGAAGAAATTTTTCGTCAATGCAAAATGAACCAATGCCGCGAGCCTTCGGCACAAGAAATTCCAACCCACGTAATAATACGCGGAAACCAAGACAATCAAATGTCAATCAACTTGCTAGTGAAGTTTCCACCGAGCCCCAATGTCAAACACCGACTTATCAAACAAATACACAGGGAAACGAATCAGGCCCCCAAGAAAACTAACCGGGACCCTGGAAGCCAGTATTTTTTATAGGTCCCTTCCAGTAGTTGTACCTTCTTTAATTAATAATAGCGATATATTACCTATATTAAATGATTTTGGTGTTGCAATTATTTACTTCAAAGCGCTAATAGATTCCGGTGCATCGGTCAACATAATAAACTTGAATTTATTTAATAGATTACCAGCATATATCAAGAGGAGAAAAAATTTTAATATCCCCAGTTTAACTACCGTCACAGGGCATAGGCTGGAAGCAATAGGGTCAATACGCCTAGACGTGACAAAAGATAATAGAATCTTTCCTACCAACTTCATAATATACAAAATTTCCCATATGAGGCTATAATCGGTGCTAATTTTTTAAAATCTAATAAAGTGTTATTAGAAATAGCGAATCACAGACTCGTATATCCTTCCGATCCTATTCTCCGATGTGTGGAGAAAGGGGAAGCAACAATGAATAGAATAAAGTCTTTTGTACCGCATTTCTCGTCTTGTAGGAGAAACTCAAGCAGCAAACGGATCGAGTCAATAAAAACAAAAATAGAGAAAATGCAGGAATATAGGCAAATAGAAATTAAGAAAATAGCAGAATTATGGAACGAGATAATAATTCTCAATACTGCCCCCTTACTGCCAACCCCACAAGCGGAAGATTTGACACAACCAAGCGTCAATCTTAATTTAATAGGAAATAATTCGGAAGAGAAATATTATAGATTCGCGGTGCGTAAAACAAAGATCCCCCCAAAAACAATGCAAAGAGTTCAAATCTCCCAAATGGTTACCCCCGTAAACGACAACTCCGAAATTTGGTTTGCATCCCCATGTAGAGAAATCCCCGAAAATCTATTTTGTGAAGAACAGATCATTTTATATGAAAAAGGAGAAGGTTTTATTTGGTTGACTAATACACATGAAAATGATACGATTACATTAAAAAAGGGAACATGCCTCGTTGAAATACAAGTGATATATGAGCGCGAGCTAGACGAGTGGAAAAACTCCAAAAGGAGCTTAGTTAATACTATTGGTGTTAGTAATCCAAAGATTAGGTACCCACTAACAAGACCCCAATTTTTGGAAAAACTTAAATTAGAGCACATTCAAGATACGGAATTAAAAAAAAATTATGCAAGTTGCTCTGGAACTTTAGAGACATATTTTCCACGTGTGAAGAGGACATTGGATTGATACCGTTCTATGAACATTGTATCTAAACTACAGGGTTACCTGTAGCTAAACAACCCTGTCGTATCCCTCATCCCAACAAAAGTTGGTTAAAGTGTAAAATCAGCGAATTAAAGAGCAATAACATTCTGCGCTCCACTATAAGCCCATATTTAGCCGCTCTTATATTAGTGCCAAAAAAGAACAAGGGCCTTAGGCTTGTAGTGGACTACAGAGCTTTAAACAAGCAGATAGTTAGCGACAAATTTCCCCTTCCCTGAATCGACGAAATTCTAGACTCCATCTCAACCAAAAACAAAATTTTTACATCCCTCGACCTCACACAAGGTTATCATCAAGTTAAGATAGCAGACAATGACGTTTATAAAATGGCGTTTTCTACGACAGAATGTGGCTCATGAATATTTAAGAGTACCCTTCGGACTCAAAACTATTTCAAGTGCACTATGTAGACCTTTATTATATTTATTACGAGGCGTAAAGAATATTATTCATTTTGTGGACGATGTAATTTGGGTAAGAAAAAACCCAGAGGATCATTTAGCCACACTAGCCAAAATTTTTGAAAAGTTCAGAGAGGGTAATCTGAAATGTAGACCTGAAAAGGTAAACCTACTCCAATCCAAATAAAATTTTTGGGAATGATAGTGACCCAAGGTCAAATATCACCAGATCCTGAAAAGATAAAATGTGTAGAGAATCTCACAACCACCAAAAACCATAAAACAATTGCGAGCCATTATTGGTTTAACTAGTTATTTTAGAAAATTCATACGTAATTACGCCCAAATAGCAAAACCCTTAACGGACCTAACTAAAGGGACCTCCCAAAATATTACCTGGTCGCAGGAAGCTCAAACTTCCTTAGACACTCTCAAGAAAGCACTTACTTCTGAACCAGTATTGTCGCTACCTGATTTTGAAAAAGGACAATTTGTAGTCACCACTGACGCATCAGCCTTGGACATCTGTGCAATCCTTTCCCAATTAATCCCCGGAGAAAACTACCCCGATCCTCTACAGAAACCCCCTCGGTATGTAGAGAAAATCATATGCTATTCTAGTTGAACTTTATCAAAAGACGAAAGCACTTATTCTGCAACGCAATTAGAGCTTCTATCTATGATTTAACATTTAGACACATTTACACATTATTTAGTGGGTCAATAATTTAAGCTACGTTCGGAAAATAAAACCTTACAGTACCTAAGCACATTCAAGTATCCAACGGGACATTTAGCTAGATGGGTAATAAAAATCTAAGGTTTGGATTACGAATTTGAAAACTTCACCTGCAAACAAAACGTCCCCTGTGACGACTTATGTAGGTTCTCCGAGAATAGCTCCTCAGATATCGAAATCAAAGAGATAAATGCCATTAATCCCAGTAAACGAAAACACAAAAAGAATGAACCAAAAATTCAAATATAAGAAAACCAGATTAATGACTGCCCCTTATCTCTGGCAAACATTAAAAGAAATCAAATTAAGGATGAAATGTGTTCGAATCTCATTAATTATTTCGTGAATCTTGATAACCTACCAGATAAGTTCAAAGCCATAAAAAGGGAAATTGATAATTTTTATTACGATTTAGACGAAAAATCCTTGGTAGGATTGTAACAGGCGATACAAATAGAAACCAAACTTCGATAATGTATTACCTCAAAACCTAATAATACCTGCCTTCGAATATTTTCATTCGGATACAGGCGGACACTTGGGAATCACGAAAACCTATCATAGATTAAGACAATATTTCTTTGTTCCTTTAGCATTAACCAAACTTTAGGACTTCATAAACAATTGCGAATCATGTAATTTAAGAAAGAATCCCCAGACTTATCCCCCCCCAATAGGAAAAGTGCCGTTAGCGAGGTTTCCTTTCGACATTGTTTCATTTGATTAATATGGAACCAGTGGAGGATTACCTGTTTCCAACAGAGGTCATACTTGCATTCTTTCAGGTATAGATCACTTTTCCGGGTTCACTTTTGTCAAAGCATTGAAAAATCAAGGCGCATACGCTATACGTAAAGCGTTAGCAAAAATATTTTTAAAATTTGGCGTCCCTAACAGAGTTAATGGCGATAATGGAAGTAATTTTGTTTCTGAAGTAACAAAAGATTTAACGAGCTTTATTAACATAGAGAAATTGGTGACCTTACCCTACCATCCGCAAGCAAATGGGAAAATTGAAAACAGGCATAAAATATTTTCCAATGTCTTGAGCATTTATACAAAAGACAACCGAAATTAATCGGATCAATTCCTACCTTACTTAACCAATGTAATTAATACTGCCTATTCAGAAACAACTAAAGAAGGTCCATTTTATCTTTTTTCGGACGCGATTTTAAAATACCTTATCAGGAAGTTATAGAATCCAGACAGTATTACAATAATACCGAGGACTACAAGCAAGATTTTATAAATAGGATGAGGAAAACCTGTAAGATAGTTAGACAAGAATTAGAAAAATGTAAAACAAACCAAGAGTTGAGAAACGAACCAAAGGTCAAAGGGAACATAAATTTTACGGTAGGAGATTGTGTCTACCGAAATAATGAGGCAAAGGTGAAAGGCAAAAAACTTTCCAATAAATATTCGGGACCTTACAGAATAATCAAAAAATATGATAATGACTTTACTTTTAAAATGATAAACCCTGACAACGGAAGAACATATAAGGCAAATGTTAGCCGTATAAACAGGGCCAAGCACCCGGACAGATGGGCACCGAAACCCTCATCTACCGATTCTTCAAACGCAGAAAACTAATCTCCTAAGTCAAGGATAGCCAATTTAAAGCCTTTCAATTTCAAACAAGACTATTTCGAAGATGATAACGACGAGGAAAACTTTGAAGAATTCTTAGCCATGAAAAATCGAGTTGTCCCCAAAGGGAAGTCCTTAATACCCATAGTGACAAAACCCCAAAAAGGCCCGAAAAGTTCATCATCAGAAAGCTCAGAAGAGTTAGACTATACTCTGTAAACCAAAAACCCAATTTTCACCAGATAGAATTTCAACCCCTTGTCCCCCCAAAAGATTTCCAGATGATATGGTATCACCAACAACCCCAAAAGAGAGGCCCCTATCGTTACAGGATGAATTAAATAGAGGTATGGAAACCCCTAGTGTCAAAATAAAGAAAACCCCACCCTGGGACTCAAACGAGAAAAATTTGAGAGAAACTATGAACATTATCAACTATCCTATAAAAAAAAGGCAAAATACCATGCCTTGGACCCAGGAACATCCTGAAGATGCAAATATAGGAAAATCTCATCACATAACGGTATTTAAAGTCAAGCCCAAGGAATCAGCCTCCTGGCGACAGACCATGTTACAAAAAATACCCCCCCCCCCGGAAGATATAGCATTCAAACAATGGAGACACTCTCCACAAACATTTGACTCCTCCCAGAGTTCTCAAGAATCTTTTAACTCTCCCGAAACAAGAATTCAGCGCGAGGAAATGGAAAATAAACTCTCTGCTTCGAGAAGAGACGAAATGTACGAAGCAAGGGCAGGTGATACTCCAAAATTGCAAAGGACCACCCCGGAAAGCCCTAATGATGAATCTTCAGGGACCAGTTCTACTGAATCCGACGATGGATCAGCTCCAGACGAACCCCAAGACGCACAAAAACGAAAACCTACTCGGCAACAGAACATGCAAAAGAGGCTAAATTAAAAGGTCAAAAATTCTTGTTGAAGCAGTACAAGAAGTTCGACCTAAACTCTATGGGAAAGTCAAAAAAGAATAAAACGCTAGAAAGCGAACAGGAAGTTACCACAAAATCTGGCAGAGTAATTAAAAAACCAGATAAGTGGAAATACGTCTAGAGATCAAGTACCCCAAAAACTCATAAAATAAAGTTAAAACGAAATGAGTAGGTTGAATAAGCAAAAAAAACCCTTAAAACAAATGTGTATGGATACGAAACTTCAACGAAAGCTATCCGTAAAAGGTCGAAGGAAATTAATAGTTACCTTTTCCAGATAAACTTAATCCCGGCTTGATAGAATACCCTGAGGATAGAAGCAGAACAAGAATTGTTCAACCCCTCCTCCAAAAAAAATACCTGGTGCCACCTCGTTACGGATGGAACGATTATGGACCAGCTATTTCAGATGCGATCGAAACTCCTAGACGCTTCGGCACAATTAATAACAGAAAGACTGAAAAACGAGAATATGATGGAAGCCATACTAAAATCTCTTAATTAAGTCAAGGTCTCCAAAGAAAAAATGAGCAAAAAAATAAATGAGATCCTAGTGACTAAGCAAATGGATAAATTAATCGAGACTGAGTTTATGGAAGTTAAGAAGCAGACCGCCAAAATCCACAATGAAATGGAATCTATAAGCGATGCCACGCTTGTTAAGGGATATAATTATCTCGATAAACTCCTAAAATTAAAAGCATTGTATAATGAAATGCAAGAAATTGGTAAAAAAGTGCAAGATTATAGAAACAGTACTCTTCTATCTGCAACAATAGCGATACAAGAAGCATTGGCACCTGAACGAGTAAAGCTCCTAAACTTACAGCATAAATACGACCACTTAAAAGCACAGAAAGGAATAATTAAATTAAAACACGAAAGCTTAGTAAAACAACTTAAGGAAAACAAAGCCGAAATCAACAGAGAATTGCAAAAGTAAAGAGAATTCTGCTCAAAGTTAGAGAAAAAGGTAGAAACCTGTTTCACAGTTGAAGTTGACCTACCCCTCAACCCCCAATTGGAAATTTTCTTGCTAACAATTACAATAAAGGGCCACCACAACCCTTGAATTTCACAATTCCAAATCAAGCCCGGCATCACCTTATAGAACCCCAAATGGAGTCTATTCAACAAAACTCTCCAACGGACAATAACGTAACTACTAGGACCCAATACTCCACCATCCAAATAAATGATACCACTGGCCAAGATTCCTCATAGATCTCTTCACCACAAGGAACGCCCAAAACGCATCAGCTATCAGACGATACAGAAAACTAAGAAAATATTTTTCATAGCTGTTAACTAAATTCAAATAGGAGGTAAAAATTCTTTTCTCGATTAAATACAACAAAAAAAGAAATATTTTTTTTACAAGTTTAGCATAGTAAATTGTATAAGCAAGGGTATAGCAATAATCTAATACCACGTGCGCGATCCACGTTAACAAACAAAAACAACTTAAAAACAATAGGGAAATTTTTTTTTCCAAGACAGTGCAATTTAAATCGGTGAATATTTCGGCCCTATGTCCAAGGGCCGTCTTCAGCACAACATTAAAGGAAAAATATATATAAAAACAAACTTACATTAAAATACGAAGTTTAAATCTAAAAATGCTTTTAAAAAACACTTTTAAAAAACCTTTCAAACAGCCCCAGTATCCTTACTTCAACGAAGTTCAACCAGGACTTCGTTGAACCAGAGTCCTGGTTCACCAGAGGACCTTTGAACCAGAGAAGTTCAACCAGAGTCCTGGTTGAACTTCGTTGAAGTAAGGATACTGGGGCTGTTTTAAAGGTTTTTTAAAAGCGTTTTTTAAAAGCATTTTTAGTTTTAAACTTCGCATTTTAATGTAAGTTTGTTTTTATATATATTTTTTCTTCAATGTTGTGATGAAGACGGCCCTTGGACATAGGGCCGAAATATTCACCGATTTAAATTGCACTGTCTTGGAAAAAAATTTCCCTATTGTTTTTAAGTTGTGTTTGTTTGATATGGAAAGGTAGTGTGGTCTTCGTCAATATTTGATCCACGTTAAACTAGAGGACTTGTATTTCTGCTGAGCAGAATATAGTATTTCCTGAATTTTGGACAAAATAATATATTTTGAATTTAGCCGTAGAAGAGAAAGTGTAGTTGGAACAGCCGTCCTAGTTTTGCCTGTCCCGGGTAGCCCCTGGAGTAGGTAAACATGAGGATCACTGGGGATCACTTGGCATATAATTGAATTTAGTGCATGAGGATCACTTCCATGTGCTGGATTCAATTGTGTGCCAATGCACAACCCCAAATCGCAATAATTCAGAACATACTTTTGATCTTAATGGAGTATTCAAATACGGATCTGAGGAGACTTTCGGTGTATCAAGCCTCGAATTTGCAGTGACATTTTTTTTTGGTATTTTGAGGTTTGGTATACTGAGGGATTCTTTAGGGTTGATCCTACCTTTCTTGAAATTACTTTTATCTGATGACTTAGAAAAATTCAAAAACCGCACGCGAACAAGACAATCAAACATTGAATCGTAAGAGTACCCTAACTTTTCTTCTCACCTTCAGAATAAGGCGTATTCAGTATTTTTATTATTACGACATCGGAATTCTTGACAAACCGCTAAAACAATTGGTCAAAGGTAAGACCTTAATTTGGCAATATCTTGTTATTATCATTAGAATTATCATAATAGCCACTAATAAGACACGTGACGTTCAATTGCCTGAATAATAAATAACCGCTTCTAACAGTAAAACTCAAAAAAAAACTTTAACCCAAATGTCAAAAAAAATATTCTCTCAAAAAAAGATATAATAAAGTAGTCCGAATTTAATCACAAGGAAAGATGACCGGAAGTAGCCACGCTAACTTACTGTAAAATTTATAAAATATTAGACGACCTAAAATACATATTAGTCATAAATATAGAGTTTCTGTTAATCTAAATAACAGAAGCAGACTTGACTAGTTTTTCAAATTGTTCATATAGGCCTACTAAAAGAAAAAAAATCTGTCGCCAATTATTCGAATCAATATGTGAACTCAAGAATTTGAAAAAATTCCCTAAATGAAATTAATTATAAGTAAAATTATATATCTTTTCTTCGGTTACATAAATGGATCTTTAATCAGTATGTAAGATATGTGATGATGAGAAGACTAAATTATCAAAAAAACATTCTTTATCAGTAAAATAAAAAGAAGAGCATTCTTCTGAGGTTTAAAGTTATTTAAAGAACCCCTGCAAATCACTAAACTAGACCAAGCAGATTCTCTTTTCGCAGTTTTTTTACTAAATTAATACCACTTCTCTTAACGTTATAAAATTATTTATGCAATTCAAGTGGCCCTATGTAAAATGCTGATTCTTGGGAACCACTTCACAACAGTAACTTAACTATGCGTTCCAACACTTACAAATCACCGATGGGAAATTGATCGACTTATTTATGTGTTTCTCCGTCAAAATCGAAATACTTTCTCTCTTTTAAAGTCAATACTAGCAATGAAGTTCGATTAACCCCATGCAGTGTATTATATCCTAGAAATACTTTTGTAATAAACAACTCATGCTTCTAATATTATCAAAAGACAGTGGTGTGGTTTCAAAAAAATAGATAGATTTAAATTAGCGTTACCAGGAACTTCGAACAGGCACTAGATAGTAAAAACGCGGTAGTCTATTCGCCTAAAAATAAAGATCATAGGAATAAATAACTTACTGTGCTAAAATATTCCTTAAATACCAAAAAATAAAAATGCCAGTTTCAGCGGTAAGAAAAAAAAATTACCCAGGAGCAAATGAGAAGATTACAAAATATCTTTTGGTCTCAAACTATTGATATTTTCGATATATTTTTATTCATATATATATATATTTGATTATATTCTGATTATATTTTGGCGTTGTATAATCCAGAATACATGAAATAGTGTGCTAGTCAGTTTCGGAACCTAAACAAGCAAAAGGAATAATTGCTAAAGAATCAAACAAAAAATCAATAACCCTGAACGTAAAAATAAATGAAAGTTGTAGCATTTAAAAATGCTGATTTTGGCCCGCAAATTTCGGCCTAGAAAAATACGATATGACCATTAACAAAAGATAAGCCCGTAGATATTGATAAAACCACGATGGCAGTATAACACTAAAACTGTAAAATTAAATCCCAGAAGTGCGCAAAGCCTAGAAAAACCCGAAAAGAAATCCAAAGTTGACTCACATATCTTTTAAGTCAAATGTGACAATAACCTTGAATAAAACTATTTCAATAGTTTTTGCTTACAATCCAGCAATCTGTTGTATGTTATATATATATATATATATATATATATATATATATATATATATATATATATATATATATATATATATATATATATATATATATATATATATATATATATATATATATATATATACAAAACATGCAGTTTAGTGAAATAGCTTTCCAGAAGGGTAAAAGCATAAAACCGATTATCGAAATCCTAAGATATCGTAACTTGCAGTCATAAATTAGGCGGCACAGATCCATTAGGACCTATACAAATTAAACTCAAAATATGAAAGCAACCTAGGGCATATAAAAAAAAGAATAAAGGAAGTAGGCATAATATTTAGGGTGCAACCAAGTTGCACGTGCCGTAATAATGACCCTTAGGTCGATCTATCACAAATTCGCTGTGACAATATAAGTAAAACAAGGCAATGTATAGAAGTAGTTTGATGTCTCTTTGACATTAGAAAATACTAGTCTGCTTTCAAAACTAGATAAAGAAAGAAAGATACATTGTAAAAAATCGCTTAAGAATTAACACAAAAAAACACTTAAAACTAGGACTCCGGCAATTACATTGCATTTTTCTCGGAACTGTAGAGGAAGATAGTGCTTTTAGCCTAAAATTTGAATGTCCGAGATAACCACAGAGATGTGTAAACAAGCCATTAATTAATTTTTTTAATTCCGTACAGTCTTTGTTGCAAAAATAAATGTCCGGCATGAGACGAAATTAGTCAAGACGGGTAGTTTGAAGTTTCTCAAACGCAAGCTAGCAGGCAGATTCACCTGTTTGGCTAGTCGCGAAGAGGTATACTCTTCACCACAAACAGCAGCTGGAAGATAGTTACAAATTTCCTAAATTAAGTACAAAATGAATGATTCTTGAATTATCCGAATAAAGAGCTAAGAGTAAGAGTAAATTACGATAATTAGTGAGTGCACATACCTCCTGAGCCGAATATGGCACTTGATATGGCCATGGTCTACTTCAACAAATAAAAAACGTGACTTAGTCAAGAATTTGCTCTCCATAAAAATCCAAATTTACAAAATATATGCTATTTAAGAGTTCAAAACACTACGTAGTCATTAAGGCACACATAAGTTTGAACTAAAGTAGATAAAAACGAAATGAGTATTTATACGCAAGCACGAAGGACTCAAAAATAGTTTCTAATGTAATCGGACAAAGGTGGAAGCCGTAAATCGCCAAGATTTGGTGAAAGCATGAATAGAATCATACCACCTTTGATGTGCTATAACCAAGGCCTAAAGTTAAAATTTATTTCTTGTTCAAAAACACGATTGAATAACCCTGATTTAGAAGGTATAACAATAAAGCTTACTTCCCGAGAATTTTCTCTTCAAATCAAATCCCTGCAAAATCCTAACCAAGTAAAACAAATAAATAAATATATGTGTATATAATATTTAAAGTAAATACTAGTTTGTGCCTCAGGATCCGAATAAATCTAAAAATTAGAACAAATCTGCCCCAAGACCATTTCAACGCACCGATAACGTCAAACTCGCAAAATATCGCGATGAAGTTAAAATAAAAATAACAAAGAATATAGGTGATATGACCCCCCTCCCTGTTGTAGCGTGGAACCTTTTCTGCCACGAAATCAGAGTAGGCAAGGCGGACGAATTCCTTGAAAGGACGTGATAAGTCAAGACACAAAAAACTAATCAGATTCAATGGTTTATGTAAAAGAGAAAGAAAATGTTTGAATTAAAATTTGTAGAGCCCTTAGTATCGTGTAAATAATTGGCCAACACTAAACAAAATGAAAACCCTAGCCACTCAGGCAAATATATATCGTTAAAATAATATAAAGTAATTAAGTTCTATGCTTGGCCCCACGCACGAAAAAAATGGGTAAAAGTAATTATTAAAGTTGAAAAGGAATACGAGTATTCTAGAGACTATGCCTGATGCCCCAATAACCTGAATCTGACCCAAAGGAAGGAACGAAACTATTCATAAACGCTTGAATATTCCGCAAAATATATGAACCTGCCAAATAACGCAGTAAAATTCAACGAAAAAACTTAAATAACATCGCGTTTAAGTACATGTACCCTTGCCACGTCGCACTCTCTATGCCAGAGGAGCAGAATGGGTCGACAATGTAGATATTGATTATATAAAAGGGGTAAAAATCCCAGACTAAGGACAGTTTTTTTTCTCGTATTCGAAATCGAAATCCAGGCCAACACCACGATTTCTGTCTATTCACCCCCAATATGGAAACACGATGTGCCCTACATAGCCCAGTAGATCTATGATTACAATGTTATATGTTTACAGCATCTTAATACCTTCCTTTTACAATATTGTGACACCGTCACCTAGATAGGTTTCTCTTACGCAATGATTTTAACTTCACAATAATATAAGACAATTAAGTTTTGTATATCGCGTTTTGCACAGTTTAATTTCCATATCTTTCAGTCGCATTTCCAATGACTTTACTACAAAAAGATTACAGCTTATTGTAACTTATTACGTTTAAATTGGGACTAAACTAACTCTAATTCACCAGTAAGCTCGCTACAAACGTAAATATATCTTAATTTCATTTAGAGAATACAAGGTAATTAAATTTTTATACATTACGCCATATTTAGCTAAATTTTTAGACAATATCGCGCACGAATATAAACACCCCGGCCACGTGGCAATCTCTGCCACGGAAGCAGAATGAGCCGACACATTAAATTTGATATGGTTTTTAATTCATTTGAACTGGAAAATTTTATCTCGACTAACAAGCCTTCGTATTCCACCAAATTTTTGGGCAATTCCGAAATAGCCTAAAATAGTTTAATCCTACATATCGAAACAACATTTTCTTAATAGACATTAATCATTAATTGAATCTAGCTTTTTCAAAAGTGTGCTGTTTTTCTTTCTGTTGATTTTAAGTTTGCATTTATTTAATACTGGTGCGGATGGGATCAACGGAAACAAGACACTATACTAGTTTCGAATATAACTATTTCTGTCACAACACTCTAGACAGAGAACTTAGCCGTCGCAAAAAAAATTAAGATAATCACGTGAACGGTCAAACGAACAAAAATGTTAACTATGCCTCACGTAAAACCCTACTATTGTATTTTTACGATTCACGCTCGAGAACCCACTCAAAACTAAGTAAAAAGACGCTTTTGGCTGAAAATCAGTAGGGATACCCCTCACACTTCGGGAGGTAATGAGAATAACTTTTTTTGGATAAGTAATGAAAGCTCAATATACATGGCAAAGCTCCTTTTTAAGAACAAATAAACAAATAATCAGCGAAAAAAAACACCCATGAAATACTTTGAAAATGATGTAGGAGAAATTATTCAAAATAGCCACTGGGATTAAAGTGACATTTGTGATAGCGTATGGACCCCCCAACCATGGGAAGTTGAGACCGGGGGTTGGCGTGGTGTATATTATCCCACTACGCAAGCACCTGATCCTCCTCTTCCTTTGAGAAACAACTATACGGATACGAGATGTAATTACATAACAAGGAATCGCTTAGCAAGAGATTATAAATGTTTCCTACAAACAGATGGATCCTCAGTCGTGGGAAGTTGTAGTCATGGCGACGGCGGTGGTGTCTACTATCCCTCTGCCGACACTCTGATCTCTGACTCTCTATGAGAAACAACTATACAGTTAGGAGAAGTGATTGTTAAATAATAAAGAGTATAAATTACAGTTAAATGAAATAACCCTACAACATGGGGAGCCGTTGGTCAACGGTAGTGACCTGTGGTGCTTTTATCCCATTGTCATTGCTGTTTGACCGGGGAACTCTCATGAGAAGATCAACTTATCCCTCGATGAAAAGTGACCCACAAGAATGACCCTACATTACCCCTACCATTAGAAGGATCATTTCAACAAAAATGACCATACGGGAATTTGGAATAAAGATGGACAAGAAGTCCGATACGTGCGGAATACCTATGCAGGGCGTGGGTACACGGTTGATTATTTTGCGGACAAACGCCCTGCCAGAGTATTTCCTTACGAAGGGAATACCCTATTACCCTTACAAGAATTACCCTATATTTCTTTTACTACTAGGAAAATGACCCTAATGAAAGTAACTGCTTAGAGGAATCTGCGAAAGAGATGGGCAGAGGAGCCTCAGTATTGAGGGAGTTGTGTCCTGGAAGTGGACACGAAGTTCTTTTTATTCTTTGGGTCAATTTTCGGAACAACAGTTCCTTGACGAAGAACGACTTTTATCGAGAAAAAAAAATGTAATATACTAATAAAAAATTAAATACCAAAAAATTTAAAAAGGCAAAGTAAACAACTATAATATATGACAAGCATGATTAAAATGAAAGTGCATAACTATTACGTAATCATTGCTATACCTTAAAATACTACTACTTATCGTAATCCTTTTTAAAACATATTACTATTATGTAATCATTTACTATGTAATCATCGATAAATGTTATATAATAACACATTTACAGATACGGTACGTGAGTAACCGTCGACCACTGGTTAAGTGAAACGTCGAAACAAGCGACTATATGGTATGGTGCTAATATTAACTTAAAATCTAAAAGAATAAATCCAAAAAAAACAGCAACTATGATAAGATACCTGAGCCAGCGGCAGTTAAGTAGTTGTAGACTAGAAAACATAACCTCAGGGAAAGTCAAGAAAAGCCATAGCATGGATAATATTAATGATTTCTTAAATGAATGGGTCCTTATCAAAGCAGTGGAAAATCTTGACTGCCCAACGCTACATTTTCTTTTAAAATCTCCAAGGAAAGTCTTGGAAGACAGAATAATCCGAAGATTAATAGCAACCTTAGTTCATTATAATTTTAGTGCACGTACAATGACAAGAACGATCGAATACACCAGGCTAAGCGCCAACCTAGCATTCCAAATTTTAATACAAAAAATCCCAATGACCAAGTATGCCTTATTATCCTACTACATTGCAAACAACATTTGGTATGATCAGGATGATAATACCATCGCTACAATTTGGCCCATTAAATTTCTCTCCATCCTAACAGACCGAGGGCACATGCTAAAGGGAGAAAGTTTCCTTAGGACCCTATGCGACAACTGCGTAAATGACACATACATAAACCCAATTAACCCTTCAACAGGATCCGCTATTTTTCAAATCACCCCAAGGGATTATAAAGACATAAAGAAAATAACACTTAATTTCTTCCAACAAGATGAAAAATATGGAATCAAAATATTCCCCGGCTTAGACGTAATTGTGCGCGAGCAACTATGCTGTTGCCAGTCGCACGTAAACTTAAGTTTTTCCGTAGTGAAAATAATAAATGACCCGTTGTCATTATCTCAATGGTGCCGGAAAGCCATTTGACAAAATATGTGAAGGAACGACATAACTGCCACATTGGAAGGCCTGCACCTCCCAAAACAATTATTAGTGTATTTAATGTACTTGAATACACCCGAGAGCGATAAAAATAATGTAGTGTTTGAACTCAAATTTCTCAGTTCAAATGCATCATCATGGGAAAATTATCGACTTACCAATATGCTAACATCTTCAAGTTCAAAGGCGGCACTGCCGGATGATGCTCCCATATTAAAATTAAAAGCTGATATCCGTGGAAGAAACTGTGTATATAAATAATTACATACTAAATAATATACAGGCTCGCTAATATTACCTGAAGTGTTATATCTAGATTAATGAGTTACTATTTAGAAAGTGCATTATATGAATAAACTAATAGTGTGCTAATATGTTATATCCAAAAATTTATATAGTTGGGTCTTTAAATCGACAAAAAAGGTAGTTTCTTGAAAATCTCAGTACTTTTAAGCCCGTATGGAACTTTAGAGAATCGAATTACGTTTGAATACACGAATAGCAAAGTGCAAGGTGGCACTGGTGAAACAGTAGTTCAACCTCTGCCTGAAGTTACCTTACATTCCATTCAAAGTATATATTCATTTTTGGTTAATATGGAGCTTTAGAAGAATCGAATTATGTCGAACGAATAAGTACCCGATGTAAGAGGAAATACCGGCGAAAAGGTATTTAGACCTCGACCTAGAGTAACCCATGATTGCAACTAATATTGAAAAAATTAACTAGACAATAGCCAATAGAAACTATCTTTCATTTCAGAACAATGGCCCAGGCAATAATTGACACAAAGTTTATAACTATCAAGCACGCGAAAGAAAATATGATATACTCTGCAGCAATCCTTATTGTGAATAAATCAGGGGAGAAAATGTTCGCGAAAAAATGGGACGTCAAATATGATTTAAGGAAATACAACATAGGATCGTATCGTTTTGGACTACAATTGGCAAATACACCCAAATATCGACCCGCGAGAGGAAAATTCGGAATAAAATATAGCGGCAGAAAGGGCAAGTACCTTCTATATATACAACATGAGATAAGAAAATTGCAAAAACAATATAAAGTTCAGTACTGGTTCGTTAAAGGTCCATGTAAGACTGATTTATTGCTTCTAGACAAATGCAGAAAACAAAAATTAGTTTACAAGATTGAGGGAAATCCAAACTGCGTAAAATATCAAGGTCAACACGACCCACTCCAAGAAATAAAAGATTACAAATAATATCTCTACAACCCAAAAAGCGTAATATACAGTGCGAAAAGAAATTATCTTGCAAAGAAGAAAAACAAATGAATCAAAATCAAAAGCAACCAAAAATTAATAGAACTTTCTCTATTGAAATAATTTGGTACGCTATAAATCAAAGTCAACCCACATACCCTTTAGGTTAAAAGGAAAATTCTTGAATGAAACCATCCAAAATAACTATCCCCCCCAACCTAACAATCAGCCGTATGTGTACCATAAGCAATCAATTAATTCTATCACCACGAATCTTAATTTCACCTTGTTAATTTCCCCGATAAAAAAAAAGAAATTTTTTGATGTAATATGAATTTAAATTCTCATTCGATTAACAATCATAAGGATTTGACCCATATTATAATTAATGACAAATTAATTCCAGAAACAACAAAAAAAAAGATGTGGCTAACAAATTTCATGACATTCTTCGTTGCCCAAACCATAGCCCAAGATATCGTAAACCATGGAATAATCTTCAAACACGAGAATCCGTTGCTTGCAAGTCACAATGCCTGGAAAATATTTATGAAACTGGATCCCAAACCATTTGAAACCTTATTTCAACAAGTAATGAGACTAGAGAAAAATACTAATGAACTAAAGGACTCTATATTCCAATTATTAAAATCGGACAAAAGCCTGCAATCAACGAAAGGCATGCACCACAAGGAAAATAAAGGAGATCTACCCCCCATTATTCCTAAACTAAAATCGAAATTCTTAATCGATGACTTCGACAAGAAAAAGGCAGAAATTGATAAGGCTCTAGGAACTAACAACAAAGAAATCCGAAGACGAAGAGCATTAAGTAATATGGACGGTGCCATAAGCGAACATACTACGATAAAATCTACCACAAGTTCCTCCTCGACTATCTCCAGGAAAAATAAAATCTATGATAGAAATTACGCCATGTTGAATGAATTACCAAGCATATGGATATACCTCAAGCAACTATGGCAAGATCATACTGCAGGCAACGTTACTGAGAAAATATCACCAAAAGGAAAAAATGAAGATATCGACAATTCGCAAAGAAAGAAAAATACCACGACAACCACGCCCAAACTCGAGACAAGAACCGAGGAAATACAGCCCTCACTAACGGACACCACGACCAATGCAAGTCCAGAGTTAGTCAAACTCAATAAAGTATCGCAAGAAAGATTGGTTACCCTGACGCATTTGAAACCAACGACGTTTACAAAATGGGCATGGTCTACGGAACCAACATTTACGAAGACCCACTCCTTCGGCAAAATGTATATAAACTTAAGAGCAAGACTCCCAGTATTGCATACCGAGACACAAACTATATTAGTTCAAGGGTACAATTCGGGTAGGAAAAGAAAATTCTCTGAAAATAAAAAGAAAGAAAAATACGTAACCGAAAAATGTTAGACAATTGACGACAAATATACGTTTACCAGACTGGTCTTGGCCGACGAGCCAACAAAAGACTAAGTCAAATCATTACCAGAGCTAAATGAGGAAAACGCCCTAAGAGTATCAGTTCACCAATCCTTCTTGATATTGTACAGGCAGAGACTACAAGCACTATTTTAATTATTCAATACAGAAATATAAAAGTTAAAGCAAAGTGCCACAAGAATCTTCGAAGCATTCTTTCGAAAAAGCAAATACCGCAGATCAGCTAGTCTAATACCAATCGTAGGAGAATTGGCCTCACGCTTATTTGGGCTATCAACAGAAGAAGACATGTATATCTTAAGTAAACGCGTTAGGAAAATAAATAACGCTATAAATGTGACCTTACTTGTCAAGAAAATATAAGGCAGCATACCCAATCACCAGATATACAAAATTGATGCAATTTCCAAGAAAATCTCAAAGATAGTAAATATAATAAATTCCTTGAAGAATGAAGTGGATTGTGTGATTTCTGATTCGAGCCTAACCATAGTATCACTCGACATGGTGACAATGTCATTACTCAACCCGGCAACTGATGTTAGCAAGTTTGAATTCGCATTATTTGCCCTTACTGGAGGAACCTTATCATACGACCTAGTGGACCCTTCGAACCTAAAAAGTTTAAAACAGATGTTTTAAGCCTGTTTACATCCTATATATTTTAATTTTATTATAAGAAGATTATTATATTCTGAAAGAACATAAAAAAAGGCATCGAGTTGTATATTCACTTTATTCGTAAGTCAATAATATTATTTGGTAAAAATTTACCAATTATTCTGTATAGGGGAGGGTGGGGTTGGTTCGGACAAAATTGTTTGGCTGGGTGCAGCTTCTGTCCCAATCAGTATCCATCTTCCGTTTTCATCTTAAAAGAAAGAGATTGTGTCCAAGATTTTTCAGGAATTTTAGTAGACTTTTATCTTTTGTCTTTAGACAAAAAAATCCAACAATAAAAAAAAAATAAATTTCCGAAGTTTTCCCATAGGCGGGGGTGGGTTCAGACATGGTGTGGGGTTACTTCGGAAAGCAGTGATATGGGTTCGGCAACCTCACAGATTAAAGAAAAAAACGCCATTTACTGAAAGTTTGAATATTTATAAAAGTAAAACAAGTAAAATGAAAGTTGAAGAAAACAAAATCAATTGATTTGAACCAAAGCTCACAGGAGCTCTATGTCACGTTGTAGCTCCTGAGATCACATTGAAAAGTGAGTCCTCGCTTTGTCCGTTCAGTCCCTCCAGTGGCAGTTGGTGATGGAAGAGAAAGAACAATGTCGTTTGAAAAGACGAAGGCATTGTCCTCAATATCCGGAAAAATGAACCGTGCTCCATTTCTGCGAAGGAACAAAACTTCTAGATCGCTTCCAGTTTTTCCTTTTATCTGGTCAACGTAGAAGATATCCGACTTCTTCGATTTGCCCAATTTAAATTTTACCAGAAAATAGCTATCCGTTTGAGCTTGGTCAATATCAAAAGGCTCAAGGTCCTCTTCTACGTCTCCACAGTGAAGAGACTCGTCACTTGAGGAGTCGCTTGGGGCAACAGGTTCAGAAAGAGTCTCCGCCTCATCGGTTCCGTCGTCTTCGTTAGGCTTGTGGACCGTACTGTTCTTACGCTTCTTTCTATATGGCGTTGGCTTGGCCTTGTTTTCCTTTTTAGCTACGATATCTTCTTTCTTAGGGGTGTCAGCGAGAATACGGGTCCTCCCGCTGTTGCGATTCCCGCGTCCCAGAACAGTAACAGCCCCCACTCGGGGAAAAGGTCTTACTTCTTCGGGCGACCTTATGAAAGAAGAAATTGATGGTCCAGCTTTGGAGTTGGCTTGCGACGAGGGGCTCCGCGAACTGGTTGTTTGGTCTAGCAGCCTATCCGTCACAAAGGATGGGGCAAAAGCTCCCTCTAGGAATACATCGCGATTGAATGGAAAGATTCCAGCTGCTCGAAACGCAGAGACTATGTTGGATGCACTGAACTTCTCCAGGAAAGGAACCCTGCTGAGTGAGGCTACTTCATAAATTGAAATGTGCTGTTCGGGATGCAACTGCAGCCATTCATTGAAGTGCTTTTTCAGTGCACCCTTGAAAGGAGAAAGCACTCCTACGTCAAGTGGCTGAAGCTTTTGGGAGCAGTGGGGTGGGAAGGTCAACATTGTCACGTGATGTTGCTTACAGTATTCGATCACACGTACATCCAGATGGCTATCATGGTTGTCCAGGAGCAGTAGGATGGGAGTCTCTTCATCTGGCTTGGTTATTTTCGTGGTGTCGCATAGCCTCCAAGAACAAGTCGCCATTGACCCAACCACTAGGGTGCGCAAGCCCAAGGCAACCAGGGGGGTCTTCGTTTGTCATTCTAGGTATGAAATTCACTCGTGGAAAAATGAAGACCGGTGGAATAGTCGCTCCAGACGCACTGGCGAAACATACAGCAGTCACGTTTTGACCTCTTTCTGCAGACACAGTCTGACCTACCTGTTTTTGTCCAGTTGGTGCTAGGACTTTCGGTGGTGGAAGCACGGTGACTATACCTGTCTCGTCAACGTTCCAGATGCAATCAGCCGTCAGTTTGGCTCCAAACCTTCCATAGACATCAACTAGCTTGTCAAAAAACGTCTGAACGACAGTTTTGTTGAAGCCAGAGGCTCTCGCCTGACTTGTGGCTTCTGGATTCCTCACCAAGATGTCTGACTTCCGCTTCAGAAACGCAAGAAGCCAGTCCTTTGACGCTGCTTCATTCAATCACCAGTTTTCTGGTACAGAAATGTTATTCGCACGGGCGTAAGAGTAAGCAAATTTTCGTGCTTCAGTTGTTGTCAGTCCATAGTTCATTCACGAACAAGTGCGAAAGTAGTCGGCTAGTTTTCGCTCGTGTTCGCTTTCAAAAACTTGCCTGCTATGTTTTGGTCTCGTCGGGAAGTTTATCTGCAGTGGCCCAAGCTCTTCGTTGACACTTTTATCCGCTTCTCCTGTCTGCGGCCTCGAGCGCCTGACATAGTCCAGTAGCGTGGACTTCTTTATGCCGAAGTTTTCTGCAATTTGTCTCAATGTTCCTTCCTTTTTCAGATAAGCCCCAATGACTTTCTTCATGTTTTCTAGATTAACGGGAGGGTCTTGTCGCTTCTTTTTGTATGATCGAGGCATTCTGAAAGAAACTGTTTTTAGTAACAAGTAATAAAATGCATATTAACAGGTACACGATGTGAAAAAAAGAGGAAAAGTTGGAAATGCTGACCACAAAAAAGTGTCTGGGGTGGGTTCAGACAATGTCCGAATCCACCCCACTACCGTTGTCCGAAGCAACCCCACCCGCGATAAAACGTCTGAAACCTCAGTGACGCTATAACTACTATGGATGCCGCCAAAAACTAAAATTTAAACAACTTAGCAATGCCATAGTTAAACGCTGCAACAGTCAGCAAAATTCAATGACTAGTAATAACGGCTAAATAACATCACAAACAAAGAAAGATACAGAACGACACACCAACCTGTTTACGGTTTTTCTCAAATATTTCCAAAACGATTGCACGTGCGACAACCAAACTATATACTCAAATAGGGTACTAGATGGCATGTCTATAGTATTTTTTTGGTGAATTTTAGAGGGCGTTGTAGGAAGAGAGGCTCTTGTCCAGACTCACCCCGTGTCTGAACCAACCCCACTCTCCCCTATGGAATAGGCTGTCCCCTCCTCAACGCCCCGCTCTTTATGCTAAACTTTGACTTTTTCTCACAACTCTACTTTTTGACACAATAAAAAACTTTAACGTAAAGAGCGGGGAGTTGAGGAGGGGATAGATCTTTTCATATACGGAATAATTTCTGTTCCTTTTAAGTTTTTAATGTCGCTCTTTACTTTCAGTTTAAAAAAAACTTGTTTTTCTTTATTTAATTACCCTAATAGAGTAGGCCTAATTAAATATTACTAACATAGGTGCCACGATAAAACTCTTCTGAAGTAACTGATTTGTGTTTGATTGGTCGTGGGGATATTGTGCCTAACCTGAGCCACTTATAGCGTCTACAAGGTAATTTTATCCGAGTACAGCAACCAGGGTTGCCACCAAGGTTACGTTCGTACCATTTTTGGTACGTTATAGATAAAATGGTACGTTTTACGTTACGGTCCTGAAAGCGTCATATTTTTGTTACGTTTTTGAATTTATGTTACGGCTTTTGAATAATGAATAAGTTTTAGATTTCCTGAGTAATCTGTTTTTTCCCCCGTGAAAAAATCTGCTGTTCCCATTTTAAATATACTGACATGAGTAGCGACATTCTTTCCCATCGCGGTCACTTAATCTTATCACACAATCACTCAGTTATTAGGATGAAAATACACCCATTTCACTTACTCGTATAGTAAGTTAGGATAACATTCTCTCTCGGGAGCATAAGATTATCATTTGTTTAGTGACAATTGTCAGTTAGTCACCACACCAACTTTCAATTTCATCAGTTGAGTTTGATTCTTGTTCAGTCAACAGTCATACTGAAATTATATCACATTGAAAATATATCATATATCATAAATATATATATATTGGGCTGGGGCCCCAACCCCCTGAAAACTTAATTTTTCTGAATTTCTCGGAATTTCTTTACTAAATTATTGGTTTTTTATTATCCCCCCTAAATTGTTTTTAGTTTAATCATTTCCAGTTCGTTTTTATTAACTCACTGATCTTTTTGTTCCATCTTCCATTCATTTTTTTTGTCACACAATTTTTTTTTTTATTTGCGAACTATTTTTCAACCACTTCCGAATGTTAAGTTACTTCCCACATTTATCAGTATAGCACAACGGTAAGAGCACTTCCTGATGATGTGTTAACTTAGGTTGTAATCTTGGATGAGACATTTTTTTTTCAATTGGAAAATTAAATATTTGAAAATATTTTTTTCCAGAATCTATAAATATAGGTGAAAATTAGGGGCAAAAAATCGCACCGTTTTTGCATAATTTGATCCTTTTTACTTGTTTTCCTCAACTTATCGACTTTTTTCGTTTTAGCATTTAAAACATAGATAAATTTGGTGCTTATGTTATATAAAATGCAATGCTTTTTGTGCCCCTCGTGTTCACTTATATTCATGTATTCTTGAGAAAAATAAAATTCTCTACTTTTAGTTCATTTAAAAATGAGTTAAATTTTTTTCTTGTTTGACTCTCTCCCCTAAAAATTCTTTGTACGGGCCTGGATTTGTGAGACCCATCAAACCATCTTTAGGCTAACATTCTTGTGGTTGAATTGTGTGAAATCTTTTTTTATTTCTAGCTTTCTTTTGGTTGAAAGTAACGATTCAAATTATAAACAGAAAAAGGCATTTTGTATAACTGCTGTTTCGATGAACTGAAGTCAACGACTGAAATAATTTTTGTTCGATAAAATAAAAACAAAACAAATCTCTGTCACTCGGAATTGCTCAAATCTCCATGTTGGAGCGATACAAATTTGAAGCTGGATGAGGTGAGACTGAGATCGAGCCAATCTAAAATATTAGACGGGAAGGGAGCGATTAAAATGATTTTTTTTTTTTTTAAGAAGGTGGATTTATTAAGAACGTTTTTACTGAAATTTAACAATAGAAACAATCTAGTTGGTTATCTTCTTTTCTGAAAAACTCTAAATTGTTCTGTGTTTATGATTTGCCTTTTATCTTGTACGTGTTACTCATCAACTTTTGATTTAAAACACCAATAATGGGAATTAAAAACAACAACAACAAAATAAGCAAAATAGTAGACTGGGGTTATATACACGCATCGGGGGGGGGGGGGTGTCTTTCTGTTGTGCAGTTAAACCGGAAGCAGCACTTACAGTTGAATAAATATGAATTTCCTAAAGGTAAAGAAGCATGAATTGTTATTATTTTATACTTTTTAGGCACCTTTTAAAAGTACGAGGGAAGGTTTCTAATGAGATTATGTAAAAATATAGTTTTCAATTTATACAGGCAACAAATCTCCCCTCTCCCCTTTTAAGTACCGCTCTTGATAGCGAAATTAAGGCACCCTGCCTTGAAAAGAGACTTTCCTATCAAAAGTTACGAAAAAGTTACGTTTTTAAGAGTTTGGACGTTACGAAATTCTTGGTCTGGTGGCAACCCTGACAACAACAGCATGCTGACGTTGGACTTCAGTTAAACGCTGGAAGACCTGAAATACTGCTGTTTAATTTGAAAGCCAATACTGTTCGAAGCATCACACTTGGTGTTTATCTTATTGATCTCGCGGATAGAATTATATATCTGATGTTGCCCTTTCAATCGAACGGTCAATATTTGAGACGCGGCGGCTGCTACTTTATCACCATCAGAATATGGCTTCGTTTACATTTGGTCAATGATGACAAATTGGAAATTTGACTGTCGTCTGTTGGCCTGTTTGTAGGATTCTATGGTTTTGCCATATTGTTATACCAAGGTATTGTTTAAACCTTGGCCAATTTTGGCGTAATTTATGGCTAAACAAATATATAAAAAATACTTAGTCTACTATAAATGTGCAAATTTTCTATTGTGCTTCTGAAAGTGATAAAGTAGCAACCGCCACGTAGTACTATAGTAGTAACTTACCACCTTGGACAAGCAACAGATAAGTTTCGTCTCGGTACGGCATGACGAATCCAAAAGAAACAATCATAGCACAGATTACTTGTTATAATTTATCACTTGAAATCAACCCCTGGGTTGAATGTTGATTTTGCAAGAGCAGTTGATATATGGTCTTGGTTGTTGCGTTTGGTCTTTTGTTGTTGACAGAGGAATAAGTATTTTGGGTTTCTTTTTGTCTTTTGTTGTGTTCCATCCGTTTTCTAACTGATGGGTAATAAATGTACTCATTCGGTATGAGAGAGATCAACACAGAAAGACTGTAAGGACAAGCAATGCAAGAGAGGAAAAGAGAAAGAAATAGATCAAGAAGATGAGGGAAGAGAGACAGAAGAGATACAGAGTCGGCGGTAAAATTAAAAGCATGTTAGGACATAGAGAAAGAAGGGTCAGAGGCTGTGACGACAAATTTTAAGGAAAATAGTAGTCCACACCAAACC